>NW_027460814.1:0-192070 GCF_050947875.1 Dermacentor variabilis | reverse complement strand
GCATGCATCTTTTGGTAGACGCGGACGCAGTTTTCTGCAAAACCACACGATAGGCATGCAAATGGTGCTTTTGGCAGAACGCGCGTGTGGATTTCTACCAAACGACGTGAAAAGCATGCCGATGCTGCTCTTTTTAGCACCCGCACATGGATTTGTGCCAAAACGCGTTTTAAGCATGCGCATGCATCTTTTGGTAGACGCGGACGCAGTTTTCTGCAAAACCACACGATATGCATGCAAATGGTGCTTTTGGCAGAACGCGCGCGTGGATTTCTACCAAACGACGTGAAAAGCATGCCGATGCTGCTCTTTTTACCATCCGCACATGGATTTGTGCCAAAACGCGTTTTAAGCATGCGCATGCATCTTTTGGTAGACGCGGACGCAGTTTTCTGCAAAACCACACGATATGCATGCAAATGGTGCTTTTGGCAGAACGCGCGTGTGGATTTCTACCAAACGACGTGAAAAGCATGCCGATGCTGCTCTTTTTAGCACCCGCACATGGATTTGTGCCAAAACGCGTTTTAAGCATGCGCATGCATGTTTTGGTAGACGCGGACGCAGTTTTCTGCAAAACCACACGATAGGCATGCAAATGGTGCTTTTGGCAGAACGCGCGTGTGGATTTCTACCAAACGACGTGAAAAGCATGCCGATGCTGCTCTTTTTAGCACCCGCACATGGATTTGTGCCAAAGCGCGTTTTAAGCATGCGCATGCATCTTTTGGTAGACGCGGACGCAGTTTTCTGCAAAACCACACGATATGCATGCAAATGGTGCTTTTGGCAGAACGCGCGTGTGGATTTCTACCAAACGACGTGAAAAGCATGCCGATGCTGCTCTTTTTAGCACCCGCACATGGATATGTGCCAAAACGCGTTTTAAGCATGCGCATGCATCTTTTGGTAGACGCGGACGCAGTTTTCTGCAAAACCACACGTTATGCATGCAAATGGTGCTTTTGGCAGAACGCGCGTGTGGATTTCTACCAAACGACGTGAAAAGCATGCCGATGCTGCTCTTTTTAGCACCCGCACATGGATTTGTGCCAAAACGCGTTTTAAGCATGCGCATGCATCTTTTGGTAGACGCGGACGCAGTTTTCTGCAAAACCACACGATATGCATGCAAATGGTGCTTTTGGCAGAACGCGCGCGTGGATTTCTACCAAACGACGTGAAAAGCATGCCGATGCTGCTCTTTTTAACATCCGCACATGGATTTGTGCCAAAGCGCGTTTTAAGCATGCGCATGCATCTTTTGGTAGACGCGGACGCAGTTTTCTGCAAAACCACACGATATGCATGCAAATGGTGCTTTTGGCAGAACGCGCGTGTGGATTTCTACCAAACGACGTGAAAAGCATGCCGATGCTGCTCTTTTTAACATCCGCACATGGATTTGTGCCAAAGCGCGTTTTAAGCATGCGCATGCATCTTTTGGTAGACGCGGACGCAGTTTTCTGCAAAACCACACGATAGGCATGCAAATGGTGCTTTTGGCAGAACGCGCGTGTGGATTTCTACCAAACGACGTGAAAAGCATGCCGATGCTGCTCTTTTTAGCACCCGCACATGGATTTGTGCCAAAACGCGTTTTAAGCATGCGCATGCATCTTTTGGTAGACGCGGACGCAGTTTTCTGCAAAACCACACGATATGCATGCAAATGGTGCTTTTGGCAGAACGCGCGCGTGGATTTCTACCAAACGACGTGAAAAGCATGCCGATGCTGCTCTTTTTAGCACCCGCACATGGATTTGTGCCAAAACGCGTTTTAAGCATGCGCATGCATCTTTTGGTAGACGCGGACGCAGTTTTCTGCAAAACCACACGATATGCATGCAAATGGTGCTTTTGGCAGAACGCGCGCGTGGATTTCTACCAAACGACGTGAAAAGCATGCCGATGCTGCTCTTTTTAACATCCGCACATGGATTTGTGCCAAAGCGCGTTTTAAGCATGCGCATGCATCTTTTGGTAGACGCGGACGCAGTTTTCTGCAAAACCACACGATAGGCATGCAAATGGTGCTTTTGGCAGAACGCGCGTGTGGATTTCTACCAAACGACGTGAAAAGCATGCCGATGCTGCTCTTTTTAGCACCCGCACATGGATTTGTGCCAAAACGCGTTTTAAGCATGCGCATGCATCTTTTGGTAGACGCGGACGCAGTTTTCTGCAAAACCACACGATATGCATGCAAATGGTGCTTTTGGCAGAACGCGCGCGTGGATTTCTACCAAACGACGTGAAAAGCATGCCGATGCTGCTCTTTTTAACATCCGCACATGGATTTGTGCCAAAACGCGTTTTAAGCATGCGCATGCATCTTTTGGTAGACGCGGACGCAGTTTTCTGCAAAACCACACGATAGGCATGCAAATGGTGCTTTTGGCAGAACGCGCGCGTGGATTTCTACCAAACGACGTGAAAAGCATGCCGATGCTGCTCTTTTTAGCACCCGCACATGGATTTGTGCCAAAACGCGTTTTTAGCATGCACATGCATCTTTTGGTAGACGCGGACGCAGTTTTCTGCAAAACCACACGATATGCATGCAAATGGTGCTTTTGGCAGAACGCGTGTGGATTTCTACCAAACGACGTGAAAAGCATGCCGATGCTGCTCTTTTTAGCACCCGCACATGGATTTGTGCCAAAACGCGTTTTAAGCATGCGCATGCATCTTTTGGTAGACGCGGACGCAGTTTTCTGCAAAACCACACGATATGCATGCAAATGGTGCTTTTGGCAGAACGCGCGTGTGGATTTCTACCAAACGACGTGAAAAGCATGCCGATGCTGCTCTTTTTAGCACCCGCACATGGATTTGTGCCAAAGCGCGTTTTAAGCATGCGCATGCATCTTTTGGTAGACGCGGACGCAGTTTTCTGCAAAACCACACGATAGGCATGCAAATGGTGCTTTTGGCAGAACGCGCGTGTGGATTTCTACCAAACGACGTGAAAAGCATGCCGATGCTGCTCTTTTTAGCACCCGCACATGGATTTGTGCCAAAACGCGTTTTAAGCATGCGCATGCATCTTTTGGTAGACGCGGACGCAGTTTTCTGCAAAACCACACGATATGCATGCAAATGGTGCTTTTGGCAGAACGCGCGCGTGGATTTCTACCAAACGACGTGAAAAGCATGCCGATGCTGCTCTTTTTAACATCCGCACATGGATTTGTGCCAAAACGCGTTTTTAGCATGCACATGCATCTTTTGGTAGACGCGGACGCAGTTTTCTGCAAAACCACACGATATGCATGCAAATGGTGCTTTTGGCAGAACGCGCGCGTGGATTTCTACCAAACGACGTGAAAAGCATGCCGATGCTGCTCTTTTTAACATCCGCACATGGATTTGTGCCAAAACGCGTTTTAAGCATGCGCATGCATCTTTTGGTAGACGCAGTTTTCTGCAAAACCACACGATAGGCATGCAAATGGTGCTTTTGGCAGAACGCGCGTGTGGATTTCTACCAAACGACGTGAAAAGCATGCCGATGCTGCTCTTTTTAGCACCCGCACATGGATTTGTGCCAAAACGCGTTTTAAGCATGCGCATGCATCTTTTGGTAGACGCGGACTCAGTTTTCTGCAAAACCACACGATAGGCATGCAAATGGTGCTTTTGGCAGAACGCGCGCGTGGATTTCTACCAAACGACGTGAAAAGCATGCCGATGCTGCTCTTTTTAGCACCCGCACATGGATTTGTGCCAAAGTGCGTTTTAAGCATGCGCATGCATCTTTTGGTAGACGCGGACGCAGTTTTCTGCAAAACCACACGATATGCATGCAAATGGTGCTTTTGGCAGAACGCGCGTGTGCATTTCTACCAAACGACGTGAAAAGCATGCCGATGCTGCTCTTTTTAGCACCCGCACATGGATTTGTGCCAAAACGCGTTTTAAGCATGAGCATGCATCTTTTGGTAGACGCGGACGCAGTTTTCTGCAAAACCACACGATATGCATGCAAATGGTGCTTTTGGCAGAACGCGCGCGTGGATTTCTACCAAACGACGTGAAAAGCATGCCGATGCTGCTCTTTTTAACATCCGCACATGGATTTGTGCCAAAGCGCGTTTTAAGCATGCGCATGCATCTTTTGGTAGACGCGGACGCAGTTTTCTGCAAAACCACACGATATGCATGCAAATGGTGCTTTTGGCAGAACGCGCGCGTGGATTTCTACCAAACGACGTGAAAAGCATGCCGATGCTGCTCTTTTTAGCACCCGCACATGGATTTGTGCCAAAACGCGTTTTAAGCATGCGCATGCATCTTTTGGTAGACGCGGACGCAGTTTTCTGCAAAACCACACGATAGGCATGCAAATGGTGCTTTTGGCAGAACGCGCGTGTGGATTTCTACCAAACGACGTGAAAAGCATGCCGATGCTGCTCTTTTTAACATCCGCACATGGATTTGTGCCAAAGCGCGTTTTAAGCATGTGCATGCATCTTTTGGTAGACGCGGACGCAGTTTTCTGCAAAACCACACGATAGGAATGCAAATGGTGCTTTTGGCAGAACGCGCGTGTGGATTTCTACCAAACGACGTGAAAAGCATGCCGATGCTGCTCTTTTTAGCACCCGCACATGGATTTGTGCCAAAACGCGTTTTTAGCATGCACATGCATCTTTTGGTAGACGCGGACGCAGTTTTCTGCAAAACCACACGATATGCATGCAAATGGTGCTTTTGGCAGAACGCGCGTGTGGATTTCTACCAAACGACGTGAAAAGCATGCCGATGCTGCTCTTTTTAGCACCCGCACATGGATTTGTGCCAAAGCGCGTTTTAAGCATGCGCATGCATCTTTTGGTAGACGCGGACGCAGTTTTCTGCAAAACCACACGATAGGCATGCAAATGGTGCTTTTGGCAGAACGCGCGTGTGGATTTCTACCAAACGACGTGAAAAGCATGCCGATGCTGCTCTTTTTAGCACCCGCACATGGATTTGTGCCAAAACGCGTTTTAAGCATGCGCATGCATCTTTTGGTAGACGCGGACGCAGTTTTCTGCAAAACCACACGATATGCATGCAAATGGTGCTTTTGGCAGAACGCGCGCGTGGATTTCTACCAAACGACGTGAAAAGCATGCCGATGCTGCTCTTTTTAACATCCGCACATGGATTTGTGCCAAAACGCGTTTTTAGCATGCACATGCATCTTTTGGTAGACGCGGACGCAGTTTTCTGCAAAACCACACGATATGCATGCAAATGGTGCTTTTGGCAGAACGCGCGTGTGGATTTCTACCAAACGACGTGAAAAGCATGCCGATGCTGCTCTTTTTAACATCCGCACATGGATTTGTGCCAAAACGCGTTTTTAGCATGCACATGCATCTTTTGGTAGACGCGGACGCAGTTTTCTGCAAAACCACACGATATGCATGCAAATGGTGCTTTTGGCAGAACGCGCGTGTGGATTTCTACCAAACGACGTGAAAAGCATGCCGATGCTGCTCTTTTTAACATCCGCACATGGATTTGTGCCAAAACGCGTTTTTAGCATGCACATGCATCTTTTGGTAGACGCGGACGCAGTTTTCTGCAAAACCACATGATATGCATGCAAATGGTGCTTTTGGCAGAACGCGCGTGTGGATTTCTACCAAACGACGTGAAAAGCATGCCGATGCTGCTCTTTTTAACATCCGCACATGGATTTGTGCCAAAACGCGTTTTTAGCATGCACATGCATCTTTTGGTAGACGCGGACGCAGTTTTCTGCAAAACCACACGATATGCATGCAAATGGTGCTTTTGGCAGAACGCGCGTGTGGATTTCTACCAAACGACGTGAAAAGCATGCCGATGCTGCTCTTTTTAACATCCGCACATGGATTTGTGCCAAAACGCGTTTTTAGCATGCGCATGCATCTTTTGGTAGACGCGGACGCAGTTTTCTGCAAAACCACACGATATGCATGCAAATGGTGCTTTTGGCAGAACGCGCGTGTGGATTTCTACCAAACGACGTGAAAAGCATGCCGATGCTGCTCTTTTTAACATCCGCACATGGATTTGTGCCAAAGCGCGTTTTAAGCATGCGCATGCATCTTTTGGTAGACGCGGACGCAGTTTTCTGCAAAACCACACGATAGGCATGCAAATGGTGCTTTTGGCAGAACGCGCGTGTGGATTTCTACCAAACGACGTGAAAAGCATGCCGATGCTGCTCTTTTTAGCACCCGCACATGGATTTGTGCCAAAACGCGTTTTAAGCATGCGCATGCATCTTTTGGTAGACGCGGACGCAGTTTTCTGCAAAACCACACGATATGCATGCAAATGGTGCTTTTGGCAGAACGCGCGCGTGGATTTCTACCAAACGACGTGAAAAGCATGCCGATGCTGCTCTTTTTAACATCCGAACATGGATTTGTGCCAAAGCGCGTTTTAAGCATGCGCATGCATCTTTTGGTAGACGCGGACGCAGTTTTCTGCAAAACCACACGATAGGCATGCAAATGGTGCTTTTTGCAGAACGCGCGTGTGGATTTCTACCAAACGACGTGAAAAGCATGCCGATGCTGCTCTTTTTAGCACCCGCACATGGATTTGTGCCAAAACGCGTTTTAAGCATGCGCATGCATCTTTTGGTAGACGCGGACGCAGTTTTCTGCAAAACCACACGATATGCATGCAAATGGTGCTTTTGGCAGAACGCGCGCGTGGATTTCTACCAAACGACGTGAAAAGCATGCCGATGCTGCTCTTTTTAACATCCGCACATGGATTTGTGCCAAAACGCGTTTTAAGCATGCGCATGCATCTTTTGGTAGACGCGGACGCAGTTTTCTGCAAAACCACACGATAGGCATGCAAATGGTGCTTTTGGCAGAACGCGCGCATGGATTTCTACCAAACGACGTGAAAAGCATGCCGATGCTGCTCTTTTTAGCACCCGCACATGGATTTGTGCCAAAACGCGTTTTTAGCATGCACATGCATCTTTTGGTAGACGCGGACGCAGTTTTCTGCAAAACCACACGATATGCATGCAAATGGTGCTTTTGGCAGAACGCGCGTGTGGATTTCTACCAAACGACGTGAAAAGCATGCCGATGCTGCTCTTTTTAGCACCCGCACATGGATTTGTGCCAAAACGCGTTTTAAGCATGCGCATGCATCTTTTGGTAGACGCGGACGCAGTTTTCTGCAAAACCACACGATAGGCATGCAAATGGTGCTTTTGGCAGAACGCGCGTGTGGATTTCTACCAAACGACGTGAAAAGCATGCCGATGCTGCTCTTTTTAGCACCCGCACATGGATTTGTGCCAAAGCGCGTTTTAAGCATGCGCATGCATCTTTTGGTAGACGCGGACGCAGTTTTCTGCAAAACCACACGATATGCATGCAAATGGTGCTTTTGGCAGAACGCGCGTGTGGATTTCTACCAAACGACGTGAAAAGCATGCCGATGCTGCTCTTTTTAGCACCCGCACATGGATTTGTGCCAAAACGCGTTTTAAGCATGCGCATGCATCTTTTGGTAGACGCGGACGCAGTTTTCTGCAAAACCACACGATATGCATGCAAATGGTGCTTTTGGCAGAACGCGCGCGTGGATTTCTACCAAACGACGTGAAAAGCATGCCGATGCTGCTCTTTTTAACATCCGCACATGGATTTGTGCCAAAGCGCGTTTTAAGCATGCGCATGCATCTTTTGGTAGACGCGGACGCAGTTTTCTGCAAAACCACACGATAGGCATGCAAATGGTGCTTTTGGCAGAACGCGCGTGTGGATTTCTACCAAACGACGTGAAAAGCATGCCGATGCTGCTCTTTTTAGCACCCGCACATGGATTTGTGCCAAAACGCGTTTTAAGCATGCGCATGCATCTTTTGGTAGACGCGGACGCAGTTTTCTGCAAAACCACACGATATGCATGCAAATGGTGCTTTTGGCAGAACGCGCGCGTGGATTTCTACCAAACGACGTGAAAAGCATGCCGATGCTGCTCTTTTTAACATCCGCACATGGATTTGTGCCAAAACGCGTTTTAAGCATGCGCATGCATCTTTTGGTAGACGCGGACGCAGTTTTCTGCAAAACCACACGATAGGCATGCAAATGGTGCTTTTGGCAGAACGCGCGCGTGGATTTCTACCAAACGACGTGAAAAGCATGCCGATGCTGCTCTTTTTAGCACCCGCACATGGATTTGTGCCAAAACGCGTTTTTAGCATGCACATGCATCTTTTGGTAGACGCGGACGCAGTTTTCTGCAAAACCACACGATATGCATGAAAATGGTGCTTTTGGCAGAACGCGCGTGTGGATTTCTACCAAACGACGTGAAAAGCATGCCGATGCTGCTCTTTTTAACATCCGCACATGGATTTGTGCCAAAACGCGTTTTTAGCATGCACATGCATCTTTTGGTAGACGCGGACGCAGTTTTCTGCAAAACCACACGATATGCATGCAAATGGTGCTTTTGGCAGAACGCGCGCGTGGATTTCTACCAAACGACGTGAAAAGCATGCCGATGCTGCTCTTTTTAACATCCGCACATGGATTTGTGCCAAAACGCGTTTTAAGCATGCGCATGCATCTTTTGGTAGACGCGGACGCAGTTTTCTGCAAAACCACACGATAGGCATGCAAATGGTGCTTTTGGCAGAACGCGCGCGTGGATTTCTACCAAACGACGTGAAAAGCATGCCGATGCTGCTCTTTTTAGCACCCGCACATGGATTTGTGCCAAAACGCGTTTTTAGCATGCACATGCATCTTTTGGTAGACGCGGACGCAGTTTTCTGCAAAACCACACGATATGCATGAAAATGGTGCTTTTGGCAGAACGCGCGTGTGGATTTCTACCAAACGACGTGAAAAGCATGCCGATGCTGCTCTTTTTAACATCCGCACATGGATTTGTGCCAAAACGCGTTTTTAGCATGCACATGCATCTTTTGGTAGACGCGGACGCAGTTTTCTGCAAAACCACACGATATGCATGCAAATGGTGCTTTTGGCAGAACGCGCGTGTGGATTTCTACCAAACGACGTGAAAAGCATGCCGATGCTGCTCTTTTTAACATCCGCACATGGATTTGTGCCAAAGCGCGTTTTAAGCATGCGCATGCATCTTTTGGTAGACGCGGACGCAGTTTTCTGCAAAACCACACGATAGGCATGCAAATGGTGCTTTTGGCAGAACGCGCGTGTGGATTTCTACCAAACGACGTGAAAAGCATGCCGATGCTGCTCTTTTTAGCACCCGCACATGGATTTGTGCCAAAACGCGTTTTTAGCATGCACATGCATCTTTTGGTAGACGCGGACGCAGTTTTCTGCAAAACCACAAGATATGCATGCAAATGGTGCTTTTGGCAGAACGCGCGTGTGGATTTCTACCAAACGACGTGAAAAGCATGCCGATGCTGCTCTTTTTAGCACCCGCACATGGATTTGTGCCAAAACGCGTTTTAAGCATGCGCATGCATCTTTTGGTAGACGCGGACGCAGTTTTCTGCAAAACCACACGATATGCATGCAAATGGTGCTTTTGGCAGAACGCGCGCGTGGATTTCTACCAAACGACGTGAAAAGCATGCCGATGCTGCTCTTTTTAACATCCGCACATGGATTTGTGCCAAAACGCGTTTTAAGCATGCGCATGCATCTTTTGGTAGACGCGGACGCAGTTTTCTGCAAAACCACACGATAGGCATGCAAATGGTGCTTTTGGCAGAACGCGCGCGTGGATTTCTACCAAACGACGTGAAAAGCATGCCGATGCTGCTCTTTTTAGCACCCGCACATGGATTTGTGCCAAAACGCGTTTTTAGCATGCACATGCATCTTTTGGTAGACGCGGACGCAGTTTTCTGCAAAACCACACGATATGCATGAAAATGGTGCTTTTGGCAGAACGCGCGTGTGGATTTCTACCAAACGACGTGAAAAGCATGCCGATGCTGCTCTTTTTAACATCCGCACATGGATTTGTGCCAAAACGCGTTTTAAGCATGCGCATGCATCTTTTGGTAGACGCGGACGCAGTTTTCTGCAAAACCACACGATATGCATGCAAATGGTGCTTTTGGCAGAACGCGCGCGTGGATTTCTACCAAACGACGTGAAAAGCATGCCGATGCTCCTCTTTTTAACATCCGCACATGGATTTGTGCCAAAACGCGTTTTAAGCATGCGCATGCATCTTTTGGTAGACGCGGACGCAGTTTTCTGCAAAACCACACGATAGGCATGCAAATGGTGCTTTTGGCAGAACGCGCGCGTGGATTTCTACCAAACGACGTGAAAAGCATGCCGATGCTGCTCTTTTTAGCACCCGCACATGGATTTGTGCCAAAACGCGTTTTTAGCATGCGCATGCATCTTTTGGTAGACGCGGACGCAGTTTTCTGCAAAACCACACGATATGCATGAAAATGGTGCTTTTGGCAGAACGCGCGCGTGGATTTCTACCAAACGACGTGAAAAGCATGCCGATGCTGCTCTTTTTAACATCCGCACATGGATTTGTGCCAAAACGCGTTTTTAGCATGCACATGCATCTTTTGGTAGACGCGGACGCAGTTTTCTGCAAAACCACACGATATGCATGCAAATGGTGCTTTTGGCAGAACGCGCGTGTGGATTTCTACCAAACGACGTGAAAAGCATGCCGATGCTGCTCTTTTTAACATCCGCACATGGATTTGTGCCAAAGCGCGTTTTAAGCATGCGCATGCATCTTTTGGTAGACGCGGACGCAGTTTTCTGCAAAACCACACGATAGGCATGCAAATGGTGCTTTTGGCAGAACGCGCGTGTGGATTTCTACCAAACGACGTGAAAAGCATGCCGATGCTGCTCTTTTTAGCACCCGCACATGGATTTGTGCCAAAACGCGTTTTTAGCATGCACATGCATCTTTTGGTAGACGCGGACGCAGTTTTCTGCAAAACCACACGATATGCATGCAAATGGTGCTTTTGGCAGAACGCGCGTGTGGATTTCTACCAAACGACGTGAAAAGCATGCCGATGCTGCTCTTTTTAACATCCGCACATGGATTTGTGCCAAAACGCGTTTTAAGCATGCGCATGCATCTTTTGGTAGACGCGGACGCAGTTTTCTGCAAAACCACACGATAGGCATGCAAATGGTGCTTTTGGCAGAACGCGCGCATGGATTTCTACCAAACGACGTGAAAAGCATGCCGATGCTGCTCTTTTTAGCACCCGCACATGGATTTGTGCCAAAACGCGTTTTTAGCATGCACATGCATCTTTTGGTAGACGCGGACGCAGTTTTCTGCAAAACCACACGATATGCATGCAAATGGTGCTTTTGGCAGAACGCGCGTGTGGATTTCTACCAAACGACGTGAAAAGCATGCCGATGCTGCTCTTTTTAGCACCCGCACATGGATTTGTGCCAAAACGCGTTTTAAGCATGCGCATGCATGTTTTGGTAGACGCGGACGCAGTTTTCAGCAAAACCACACGATAGGCATGCAAATGGTGCTTTTGGCAGAACGCGCGTGTGGATTTCTACCAAACGACGTGAAAAGCATGCCGATGCTGCTCTTTTTAGCACCCGCACATGGATTTGTGCCAAAGCGCGTTTTAAGCATGCGCATGCATCTTTTGGTAGACGCGGACGCAGTTTTCTGCAAAACCACACGATATGCATGCAAATGGTGCTTTTGGCAGAACGCGCGTGTGGATTTCTACCAAACGACGTGAAAAGCATGCCGATGCTGCTCTTTTTAACATCCGCACATGGATTTGTGCCAAAACGCGTTTTTAGCATGCACATGCATCTTTTGGTAGACGCGGACGCAGTTTTCTGCAAAACCACACGATATGCATGCAAATGGTGCTTTTGGCAGAACGCGCGTGTGGATTTCTACCAAACGACGTGAAAAGCATGCCGATGCTGCTCTTTTTAGCACCCGCACATGGATTTGTGCCAAAACGCGTTTTGAGCATGCGCATGCATCTTTTGGTAGACGCGGACGCAGTTTTCTGCAAAACCACACGATAGGCATGCAAATGGTGCTTTTGGCAGAACGCGCGTGTGGATTTCTACCAAACGACGTGAAAAGCATGCCGATGCTGCTCTTTTTAGCACCCGCACATGGATTTGTGCCAAAGCGCGTTTTAAGCATGCGCATGCATCTTTTGGTAGACGCGGACGCAGTTTTCTGCAAAACCACACGATATGCATGCAAATGGTGCTTTTGGCAGAACGCGCGTGTGGATTTCTACCAAACGACGTGAAAAGCATGCCGATGCTGCTCTTTTTAACATCCGCACATGGATTTGTGCCAAAACGCGTTTTTAGCATGCACATGCATCTTTTGGTAGACGCGGACGCAGTTTTCTGCAAAACCACACGATATGCATGCAAATGGTGCTTTTGGCAGAACGCGCGTGTGGATTTCTACCAAACGACGTGAAAAGCATGCCGATGCTGCTCTTTTTAGCACCCGCACATGGATTTGTGCCAAAACGCGTTTTAAGCATGCGCATGCATCTTTTGGTAGACGCGGACGCAGTTTTCTGCAAAACCACACGATATGCATGCAAATGGTGCTTTTGGCAGAACGCGCGCGTGGATTTCTACCAAACGACGTGAAAAGCATGCCGATGCTGCTCTTTTTAACATCCGCACATGGATTTGTGCCAAAGCGCGTTTTAAGCATGCGCATGCATCTTTTGGTAGACGCGGACGCAGTTTTCTGCAAAACCACACGATAGGCATGCAAATGGTGCTTTTGGCAGAACGCGCGTGTGGATTTCTACCAAACGACGTGAAAAGCATGCCGATGCTGCTCTTTTTAGCACCCGCACATGGATTTGTGCCAAAACGCGTTTTAAGCATGCGCATGCATCTTTTGGTAGACGCGGACGCAGTTTTCTGCAAAACCACACGATATGCATGCAAATGGTGCTTTTGGCAGAACGCGCGCGTGGATTTCTACCAAACGACGTGAAAAGCATGCCGATGCTGCTCTTTTTAACATCCGCACATGGATTTGTGCCAAAACGCGTTTTAAGCATGCGCATGCATCTTTTGGTAGACGCGGACGCAGTTTTCTGCAAAACCACACGATAGGCATGCAAATGGTGCTTTTGGCAGAACGCGCGCGTGGATTTCTACCAAACGACGTGAAAAGCATGCCGATGCTGCTCTTTTTAGCACCCGCACATGGATTTGTGCCAAAACGCGTTTTTAGCATGCACATGCATCTTTTGGTAGACGCGGACGCAGTTTTCTGCAAAACCACACGATATGCATGAAAATGGTGCTTTTGGCAGAACGCGCGTGTGGATTTCTACCAAACGACGTGAAAAGCATGCCGATGCTGCTCTTTTTAACATCCGCACATGGATTTGTGCCAAAACGCGTTTTTAGCATGCACATGCATCTTTTGGTAGACGCGGACGCAGTTTTCTGCAAAACCACACGATATGCATGCAAATGGTGCTTTTGGCAGAACGCGCGTGTGGATTTCTACCAAACGACGTGAAAAGCATGCCGATGCTGCTCTTTTTAACATCCGCACATGGATTTGTGCCAAAGCGCGTTTTAAGCATGCGCATGCATCTTTTGGTAGACGCGGACGCAGTTTTCTGCAAAACCACACGATAGGCATGCAAATGGTGCTTTTGGCAGAACGCGCGTGTGGATTTCTACCAAACGACGTGAAAAGCATGCCGATGCTGCTCTTTTTAGCACCCGCACATGGATTTGTGCCAAAACGCGTTTTTAGCATGCACATGCATCTTTTGGTAGACGCGGACGCAGTTTTCTGCAAAACCACACGATATGCATGCAAATGGTGCTTTTGGCAGAACGCGCGTGTGGATTTCTACCAAACGACGTGAAAAGCATGCCGATGCTGCTCTTTTTAGCACCCGCACATGGATTTGTGCCAAAACGCGTTTTAAGCATGCGCATGCATCTTTTGGTAGACGCGGACGCAGTTTTCTGCAAAACCACACGATATGCATGCAAATGGTGCTTTTGGCAGAACGCGCGCGTGGATTTCTACCAAACGACGTGAAAAGCATGCCGATGCTGCTCTTTTTAACATCCGCACATGGATTTGTGCCAAAACGCGTTTTAAGCATGCGCATGCATCTTTTGGTAGACGCGGACGCAGTTTTCTGCAAAACCACACGATAGGCATGCAAATGGTGCTTTTGGCAGAACGCGCGCGTCGATTTCTACCAAACGACGTGAAAAGCATGCCGATGCTGCTCTTTTTAGCACCCGCACATGGATTTGTGCCAAAACGCGTTTTTAGCATGCACATGCATCTTTTGGTAGACGCGGACGCAGTTTTCTGCAAAACCACACGATATGCATGAAAATGGTGCTTTTGGCAGAACGCGCGTGTGGATTTCTACCAAACGACGTGAAAAGCATGCCGATGCTGCTCTTTTTAACATCCGCACATGGATTTGTGCCAAAACGCGTTTTAAGCATGCGCATGCATCTTTTGGTAGACGCGGACGCAGTTTTCTGCAAAACCACACGATATGCATGCAAATGGTGCTTTTGGCAGAACGCGCGCGTGGATTTCTACCAAACGACGTGAAAAGCATGCCGATGCTGCTCTTTTTAACATCCGCACATGGATTTGTGCCAAAACGCGTTTTAAGCATGCGCATGCATCTTTTGGTAGACGCGGACGCAGTTTTCTGCAAAACCACACGATAGGCATGCAAATGGTGCTTTTGGCAGAACGCGCGCGTGGATTTCTACCAAACGACGTGAAAAGCATGCCGATGCTGCTCTTTTTAGCACCCGCACATGGATTTGTGCCAAAACGCGTTTTTAGCATGCGCATGCATCTTTTGGTAGACGCGGACGCAGTTTTCTGCAAAACCACACGATATGCATGAAAATGGTGCTTTTGGCAGAACGCGCGTGTGGATTTCTACCAAACGACGTGAAAAGCATGCCGATGCTGCTCTTTTTAACATCCGCACATGGATTTGTGCCAAAACGCGTTTTTAGCATGCACATGCATCTTTTGGTAGACGCGGACGCAGTTTTCTGCAAAACCACACGATATGCATGCAAATGGTGCTTTTGGCAGAACGCGCGTGTGGATTTCTACCAAACGACGTGAAAAGCATGCCGATGCTGCTCTTTTTAACATCCGCACATGGATTTGTGCCAAAGCGCGTTTTAAGCATGCGCATGCATCTTTTGGTAGACGCGGACGCAGTTTTCTGCAAAACCACACGATAGGCATGCAAATGGTGCTTTTGGCAGAACGCGCGTGTGGATTTCTAC
The DNA here is from genome assembly GCF_050947875.1 of Dermacentor variabilis. Classification (NCBI taxonomy): domain Eukaryota; kingdom Metazoa; phylum Arthropoda; class Arachnida; order Ixodida; family Ixodidae; genus Dermacentor; species Dermacentor variabilis. Next base: position 176,765 of record NW_027460814.1, on the reverse strand, counting down.
CAAACGACGTGAAAAGCATGCCGATGCTGCTCTTTTTAGCACCCGCACATGGATTTGTGCCAAAACGCGTTTTTAGCATGCACATGCATCTTTTGGTAGACGCGGACGCAGTTTTCTGCAAAACCACACGATATGCATGCAAATGGTGCTTTTGGCAGAACGCGCGTGTGGATTTCTACCAAACGACGTGAAAAGCATGCCGATGCTGCTCTTTTTAACATCCGCACATGGATTTGTGCCAAAACGCGTTTTTAGCATGCGCATGCATCTTTTGGTAGACGCGGACGCAGTTTTCTGCAAAACTACACGATATGCATGCAAATGGTGCTTTTGGCAGAACGCGCGTGTGGATTTCTACCAAACGACGTGAAAAGCATGCCGATGCTGCTCTTTTTAACATCCGCACATGGATTTGTGCCAAAACGCGTTTTAAGCATGCGCATGCATCTTTTGGTAGACGCGGACGCAGTTTTCTGCAAAACCACACGATATGCATGCAAATGGTGCTTTTGGCAGAACGCGCGCGTGGATTTCTACCAAACGACGTGAAAAGCATGCCGATGCTGCTCTTTTTAACATCCGCACATGGATTTGTGCCAAAACGCGTTTTTAGCATGCACATGCATCTTTTGGTAGACGCGGACGCAGTTTTCTGCAAAACCACACGATATGCATGCAAATGGTGCTTTTGGCAGAACGCGCGCGTGGATTTCTACCAAACGACGTGAAAAGCATGCCGATGCTGCTCTTTTTAACATCCGCACATGGATTTGTGCCAAAGCGCGTTTTAAGCATGCGCATGCATCTTTTGGTAGACGCGGACGCAGTTTTCTGCAAAACCACACGATAGGCATGCAAATGGTGCTTTTTGCAGAACGCGCGTGTGGATTTCTACCAAACGACGTGAAAAGCATGCCGATGCTGCTCTTTTTAGCACCCGCACATGGATTTGTGCCAAAACGCGTTTTAAGCATGCGCATGCATCTTTTGGTAGACGCGGACGCAGTTTTCTGCAAAACCACACGATATGCATGCAAATGGTGCTTTTGGCAGAACGCGCGCGTGGATTTCTACCAAACGACGTGAAAAGCATGCCGATGCTGCTCTTTTTAACATCCGCACATGGATTTGTGCCAAAACGCGTTTTAAGCATGCGCATGCATCTTTTGGTAGACGCGGACGCAGTTTTCTGCAAAACCACACGATAGGCATGCAAATGGTGCTTTTGGCAGAACGCGCGCATGGATTTCTACCAAACGACGTGAAAAGCATGCCGATGCTGCTCTTTTTAGCACCCGCACATGGATTTGTGCCAAAACGCGTTTTTAGCATGCACATGCATCTTTTGGTAGACGCGGACGCAGTTTTCTGCAAAACCACACGATATGCATGCAAATGGTGCTTTTGGCAGAACGCGCGTGTGGATTTCTACCAAACGACGTGAAAAGCATGCCGATGCTGCTCTTTTTAGCACCCGCACATGGATTTGTGCCAAAACGCGTTTTAAGCATGCGCATGCATGTTTTGGTAGACGCGGACGCAGTTTTCTGCAAAACCACACGATAGGCATGCAAATGGTGCTTTTGGCAGAACGCGCGTGTGGATTTCTACCAAACGACGTGAAAAGCATGCCGATGCTGCTCTTTTTAGCACCCGCACATGGATTTGTGCCAAAGCGCGTTTTAAGCATGCGCATGCATCTTTTGGTAGACGCGGACGCAGTTTTCTGCAAAACCACACGATATGCATGCAAATGGTGCTTTTGGCAGAACGCGCGTGTGGATTTCTACCAAACGACGTGAAAAGCATGCCGATGCTGCTCTTTTTAACATCCGCACATGGATTTGTGCCAAAACGCGTTTTTAGCATGCACATGCATCTTTTGGTAGACGCGGACGCAGTTTTCTGCAAAACCACACGATATGCATGCAAATGGTGCTTTTGGCAGAACGCGCGTGTGGATTTCTACCAAACGACGTGAAAAGCATGCCGATGCTGCTCTTTTTAACATCCGCACATGGATTTGTGCCAAAACGCGTTTTTAGCATGCACATGCATCTTTTGGTAGACGCGGACGCAGTTTTCTGCAAAACCACACGATATGCATGCAAATGGTGCTTTTGGCAGAACGCGCGTGTGGATTTCTACCAAACGACGTGAAAAGCATGCCGATGCTGCTCTTTTTAACATCCGCACATGGATTTGTGCCAAAACGCGTTTTTAGCATGCACATGCATCTTTTGGTAGACGCGGACGCAGTTTTCTGCAAAACCACACGATATGCATGCAAATGGTGCTTTTGGCAGAACGCGCGTGTGGATTTCTACCAAACGACGTGAAAAGCATGCCGATGCTGCTCTTTTTAACATCCGCACATGGATTTGTGCCAAAACGCGTTTTTAGCATGCGCATGCATCTTTTGGTAGACGCGGACGCAGTTTTCTGCAAAACCACACGATATGCATGCAAATGGTGCTTTTGGCAGAACGCGCGTGTGGATTTCTACCAAACGACGTGAAAAGCATGCCGATGCTGCTCTTTTTAACATCCGCACATGGATTTGTGCCAAAGCGCGTTTTAAGCATGCGCATGCATCTTTTGGTAGACGCGGACGCAGTTTTCTGCAAAACCACACGATAGGCATGCAAATGGTGCTTTTGGCAGAACGCGCGTGTGGATTTCTACCAAACGACGTGAAAAGCATGCCGATGCTGCTCTTTTTAGCACCCGCACATGAATTTGTGCCAAAACGCGTTTTAAGCATGCGCATGCATCTTTTGGTAGACGCGGACGCAGTTTTCTGCAAAACCACACGATATGCATGCAAATGGTGCTTTTGGCAGAACGCGCGCGTGGATTTCTACCAAACGACGTGAAAAGCATGCCGATGCTGCTCTTTTTAACATCCGAACATGGATTTGTGCCAAAGCGCGTTTTAAGCATGCGCATGCATCTTTTGGTAGACGCGGACGCAGTTTTCTGCAAAACCACACGTTAGGCATGCAAATGGTGCTTTTTGCAGAACGCGCGTGTGGATTTCTACCAAACGACGTGAAAAGCATGCCGATGCTGCTCTTTTTAGCACCCGCACATGGATTTGTGCCAAAACGCGTTTTAAGCATGCGCATGCATCTTTTGGTAGACGCGGACGCAGTTTTCTGCAAAACCACACGATATGCATGCAAATGGTGCTTTTGGCAGAACGCGCGCGTGGATTTCTACCAAACGACGTGAAAAGCATGCCGATGCTGCTCTTTTTAACATCCGCACATGGATTTGTGCCAAAACGCGTTTTTAGCATGCGCATGCATCTTTTGGTAGACGCGGACGCAGTTTTCTGCAAAACTACACGATATGCATGCAAATGGTGCTTTTGGCAGAACGCGCGTGTGGATTTCTACCAAACGACGTGAAAAGCATGCCGATGCTGCTCTTTTTAGCACCCGCACATGGATTTGTGCCAAAACGCGTTTTTAGCATGCGCATGCATCTTTTGGTAGACGCGGACGCAGTTTTCTGCAAAACCACACGATATGCATGAAAATGGTGCTTTTGGCAGAACGCGCGTGTGGATTTCTACCAAACGACGTGAAAAGCATGCCGATGCTGCTCTTTTTAACATCCGCACATGGATTTGTGCCAAAACGCGTTTTTAGCATGCACATGCATCTTTTGGTAGACGCGGACGCAGTTTTCTGCAAAACCACACGATATGCATGCAAATGGTGCTTTTGGCAGAACGCGCGTGTGGATTTCTACCAAACGACGTGAAAAGCATGCCGATGCTGCTCTTTTTAACATCCGCACATGGATTTGTGCCAAAGCGCGTTTTAAGCATGCGCATGCATCTTTTGGTAGACGCGGACGCAGTTTTCTGCAAAACCACACGATAGGCATGCAAATGGTGCTTTTGGCAGAACGCGCGCGTGGATTTCTACCAAACGACGTGAAAAGCATGCCGATGCTGCTCTTTTTAGCACCCGCACATGGATTTGTGCCAAAACGCGTTTTTAGCATGCACATGCATCTTTTGGTAGACGCGGACGCAGTTTTCTGCAAAACCACACGATATGCATGAAAATGGTGCTTTTGGCAGAACGCGCGTGTGGATTTCTACCAAACGACGTGAAAAGCATGCCGATGCTGCTCTTTTTAACATCCGCACATGGATTTGTGCCAAAACGCGTTTTAAGCATGCGCATGCATCTTTTGGTAGACGCGGACGCAGTTTTCTGCAAAACCACACGATATGCATGCAAATGGTGCTTTTGGCAGAACGCGCGCGTGGATTTCTACCAAACGACGTGAAAAGCATGCCGATGCTGCTCTTTTTAGCACCCGCACATGGATTTGTGCCAAAACGCGTTTTTAGCATGCGCATGCATCTTTTGGTAGACGCGGACGCAGTTTTCTGCAAAACCACACGATATGCATGAAAATGGTGCTTTTGGCAGAACGCGCGTGTGGATTTCTACCAAACGACGTGAAAAGCATGCCGATGCTGCTCTTTTTAACATCCGCACATGGATTTGTGCCAAAACGCGTTTTTAGCATGCACATGCATCTTTTGGTAGACGCGGACGCAGTTTTCTGCAAAACCACACGATATGCATGCAAATGGTGCTTTTGGCAGAACGCGCGTGTGGATTTCTACCAAACGACGTGAAAAGCATGCCGATGCTGCTCTTTTTAACATCCGCACATGGATTTGTGCCAAAGCGCGTTTTAAGCATGCGCATGCATCTTTTGGTAGACGCGGACGCAGTTTTCTGCAAAACCACACGATAGGCATGCAAATGGTGCTTTTGGCAGAACGCGCGTGTGGATTTCTACCAAACGACGTGAAAAGCATGCCGATGCTGCTCTTTTTAGCACCCGCACATGGATTTGTGCCAAAACGCGTTTTTAGCATGCACATGCATCTTTTGGTAGACGCGGACGCAGTTTTCTGCAAAACCACACGATATGCATGCAAATGGTGCTTTTGGCAGAACGCGCGTGTGGATTTCTACCAAACGACGTGAAAAGCATGCCGATGCTGCTCTTTTTAACATCCGCACATGGATTTGTGCCAAAACGCGTTTTTAGCATGCGCATGCATCTTTTGGTAGACGCGGACGCAGTTTTCTGCAAAACTACACGATATGCATGCAAATGGTGCTTTTGGCAGAACGCGCGCGTGGATTTCTACCAAACGACGTGAAAAGCATGCCGATGCTGCTCTTTTTAACATCCGCACATGAATTTGTGCCAAAACGCGTTTTAAGCATGCGCATGCATCTTTTGGTAGACGCGGACGCAGTTTTCTGCAAAACCACACGATAGGCATGCAAATGGTGCTTTTGGCAGAACGCGCGCGTGGATTTCTACCAAACGACGTGAAAAGCATGCCGATGCTGCTCTTTTTAACATCCGCACATGGATTTGTGCCAAAACGCGTTTTTAGCATGCACATGCATCTTTTGGTAGACGCGGACGCAGTTTTCTGCAAAACCACACGATATGCATGCAAATGGTGCTTTTGGCAGAACGCGCGCGTGGATTTCTACCAAACGACGTGAAAAGCATGCCGATGCTGCTCTTTTTAACATCCGCACATGGATTTGTGCCAAAGCGCGTTTTAAGCATGCGCATGCATCTTTTGGTAGACGCGGACGCAGTTTTCTGCAAAACCACACGATAGGCATGCAAATGGTGCTTTTTGCAGAACGCGCGTGTGGATTTCTACCAAACGACGTGAAAAGCATGCCGATGCTGCTCTTTTTAGCACCCGCACATGGATTTGTGCCAAAACGCGTTTTAAGCATGCGCATGCATCTTTTGGTAGACGCGGACGCAGTTTTCTGCAAAACCACACGATATGCATGCAAATGGTGCTTTTGGCAGAACGCGCGCGTGGATTTCTACCAAACGACGTGAAAAGCATGCCGATGCTGCTCTTTTTAACATCCGCACATGGATTTGTGCCAAAACGCGTTTTAAGCATGCGCATGCATCTTTTGGTAGACGCGGACGCAGTTTTCTGCAAAACCACACGATAGGCATGCAAATGGTGCTTTTGGCAGAACGCGCGCATGGATTTCTACCAAACGACGTGAAAAGCATGCCGATGCTGCTCTTTTTAGCACCCGCACATGGATTTGTGCCAAAACGCGTTTTTAGCATGCACATGCATCTTTTGGTAGACGCGGACGCAGTTTTCTGCAAAACCACACGATATGCATGCAAATGGTGCTTTTGGCAGAACGCGCGTGTGGATTTCTACCAAACGACGTGAAAAGCATGCCGATGCTGCTCTTTTTAGCACCCGCACATGGATTTGTGCCAAAACGTGTTTTAAGCATGCGCATGCATGTTTTGGTAGACGCGGACGCAGTTTTCTGCAAAACCACACGATAGGCATGCAAATGGTGCTTTTGGCAGAACGCGCGTGTGGATTTCTACCAAACGACGTGAAAAGCATGCCGATGCTGCTCTTTTTAGCACCCGCACATGGATTTGTGCCAAAGCGCGTTTTAAGCATGCGCATGCATCTTTTGGTAGACGCGGACGCAGTTTTCTGCAAAACCACACGATATGCATGCAAATGGTGCTTTTGGCAGAACGCGCGTGTGGATTTCTACCAAACGACGTGAAAAGCATGCCGATGCTGCTCTTTTTAACATCCGCACATGGATTTGTGCCAAAACGCGTTTTTAGCATGCACATGCATCTTTTGGTAGACGCGGACGCAGTTTTCTGCAAAACCACACGATATGCATGCAAATGGTGCTTTTGGCAGAACGCGCGTGTGGATTTCTACCAAACGACGTGAAAAGCATGCCGATGCTGCTCTTTTTAACATCCGCACATGGATTTGTGCCAAAACGCGTTTTTAGCATGCACATGCATCTTTTGGTAGACGCGGACGCAGTTTTCTGCAAAACCACACGATATGCATGCAAATGGTGCTTTTGGCAGAACGCGCGTGTGGATTTCTACCAAACGACGTGAAAAGCATGCCGATGCTGCTCTTTTTAACATCCGCACATGGATTTGTGCCAAAACGCGTTTTTAGCATGCACATGCATCTTTTGGTAGACGCGGACGCAGTTTTCTGCAAAACCACACGATATGCATGCAAATGGTGCTTTTGGCAGAACGCGCGTGTGGATTTCTACCAAACGACGTGAAAAGCATGCCGATGCTGCTCTTTTTAACATCCGCACATGGATTTGTGCCAAAACGCGTTTTTAGCATGCGCATGCATCTTTTGGTAGACGCGGACGCAGTTTTCTGCAAAACCACACGATATGCATGCAAATGGTGCTTTTGGCAGAACGCGCGTGTGGATTTCTACCAAACGACGTGAAAAGCATGCCGATGCTGCTCTTTTTAACATCCGCACATGGATTTGTGCCAAAGCGCGTTTTAAGCATGCGCATGCATCTTTTGGTAGACGCGGACGCACTTTTCTGCAAAACCACACGATAGGCATGCAAATGGTGCTTTTGGCAGAACGCGCGTGTGGATTTCTACCAAACGACGTGAAAAGCATGCCGATGCTGCTCTTTTTAGCACCCGCACATGGATTTGTGCCAAAACGCGTTTTAAGCATGCGCATGCATCTTTTGGTAGACGCGGACGCAGTTTTCTGCAAAACCACACGATATGCATGCAAATGGTGCTTTTGGCAGAACGCGCGCGTGGATTTCTACCAAACGACGTGAAAAGCATGCCGATGCTGCTCTTTTTAACATCCGAACATGGATTTGTGCCAAAGCGCGTTTTAAGCATGCGCATGCATCTTTTGGTAGACGCGGACGCAGTTTTCTGCAAAACCACACGATAGGCATGCAAATGGTGCTTTTTGCAGAACGCGCGTGTGGATTTCTACCAAACGACGTGAAAAGCATGCCGATGCTGCTCTTTTTAGCACCCGCACATGGATTTGTGCCAAAACGCGTTTTAAGCATGCGCATGCATCTTTTGGTAGACGCGGACGCAGTTTTCTGCAAAACCACACGATATGCATGCAAATGGTGCTTTTGGCAGAACGCGCGCGTGGATTTCTACCAAACGACGTGAAAAGCATGCCGATGCTGCTCTTTTTAACATCCGCACATGGATTTGTGCCAAAACGCGTTTTAAGCATGCGCATGCATCTTTTGGTAGACGCGGACGCAGTTTTCTGCAAAACCACACGATAGGCATGCAAATGGTGCTTTTGGCAGAACGCGCGCATGGATTTCTACCAAACGACGTGAAAAGCATGCCGATGCTGCTCTTTTTAGCACCCGCACATGGATTTGTGCCAAAACGCGTTTTTAGCATGCACATGCATCTTTTGGTAGACGCGGACGCAGTTTTCTGCAAAACCACACGATATGCATGCAAATGGTGCTTTTGGCAGAACGCGCGTGTGGATTTCTACCAAACGACGTGAAAAGCATGCCGATGCTGCTCTTTTTAGCACCCGCACATGGATTTGTGCCAAAACGCGTTTTAAGCATGCGCATGCATCTTTTGGTAGACGCGGACGCAGTTTTCTGCAAAACCACACGATAGGCATGCAAATGGTGCTTTTGGCAGAACGCGCGTGTGGATTTCTACCAAACGACGTGAAAAGCATGCCGATGCTGCTCTTTTTAGCAACCGCACATGGATTTGTGCCAAAGCGCGTTTTAAGCATGCGCATGCATCTTTTGGTAGACGCGGACGCAGTTTTCTGCAAAACCACACGATATGCATGCAAATGGTGCTTTTGGCAGAACGCGCGTGTGGATTTCTACCAAACGACGTGAAAAGCATGCCGATGCTGCTCTTTTTAGCACCCGCACATGGATTTGTGCCAAAACGCGTTTTAAGCATGCGCATGCATCTTTTGGTAGACGCGGACGCAGTTTTCTGCAAAACCACACGATATGCATGCAAATGGTGCTTTTGGCAGAACGCGCGCGTGGATTTCTACCAAACGACGTGAAAAGCATGCCGATGCTGCTCTTTTTAACATCCGCACATGGATTTGTGCCAAAGCGCGTTTTAAGCATGCGCATGCATCTTTTGGTAGACGCGGACGCAGTTTTCTGCAAAACCACACGATAGGCATGCAAATGGTGCTTTTGGCAGAACGCGCGTGTGGATTTCTACCAAACGACGTGAAAAGCATGCCGATGCTGCTCTTTTTAGCACCCGCACATGGATTTGTGCCAAAACGCGTTTTAAGCATGCGCATGCATCTTTTGGTAGACGCGGACGCAGTTTTCTGCAAAACCACACGATATGCATGCAAATGGTGCTTTTGGCAGAACGCGCGCGTGGATTTCTACCAAACGACGTGAAAAGCATGCCGATGCTGCTCTTTTTAACATCCGCACATGGATTTGTGCCAAAACGCGTTTTAAGCATGCGCATGCATCTTTTGGTAGACGCGGACGCAGTTTTCTGCAAAACCACACGATAGGCATGCAAATGGTGCTTTTGGCAGAACGCGCGCGTGGATTTCTACCAAACGACGTGAAAAGCATGCCGATGCTGCTCTTTTTAGCACCCGCACATGGATTTGTGCCAAAACGCGTTTTTAGCATGCACATGCATCTTTTGGTAGACGCGGACGCAGTTTTCTGCAAAACCACACGATATGCATGAAAATGGTGCTTTTGGCAGAACGCGCGTGTGGATTTCTACCAAACGACGTGAAAAGCATGCCGATGCTGCTCTTTTTAACATCCGCACATGGATTTGTGCCAAAACGCGTTTTAAGCATGCGCATGCATCTTTTGGTAGACGCGGACGCAGTTTTCTGCAAAACCACACGATATGCATGCAAATGGTGCTTTTGGCAGAACGCGCGCGTGGATTTCTACCAAACGACGTGAAAAGCATGCCGATGCTGCTCTTTTTAACATCCGCACATGGATTTGTGCCAAAACGCGTTTTAAGCATGCGCATGCATCTTTTGGTAGACGCGGACGCAGTTTTCTGCAAAACCACACGATAGGCATGCAAATGGTGCTTTTGGCAGAACGCGCGCGTGGATTTCTACCAAACGACGTGAAAAGCATGCCGATGCTGCTCTTTTTAGCACCCGCACATGGATTTGTGCCAAAACGCGTTTTTAGCATGCGCATGCATCTTTTGGTAGACGCGGACGCAGTTTTCTGCAAAACCACACGATATGCATGAAAATGGTGCTTTTGGCAGAACGCGCGTGTGGATTTGTACCAAACGACGTGAAAAGCATGCCGATGCTGCTCTTTTTAACATCCGCACATGGATTTGTGCCAAAACGCGTTTTTAGCATGCACATGCATCTTTTGGTAGACGCGGACGCAGTTTTCTGCAAAACCACACGATATGCATGCAAATGGTGCTTTTGGCAGAACGCGCGTGTGGATTTCTACCAAACGACGTGAAAAGCATGCCGATGCTGCTCTTTTTAACATCCGCACATGGATTTGTGCCAAAGCGCGTTTTAAGCATGCGCATGCATCTTTTGGTAGACGCGGACGCAGTTTTCTGCAAAACCACACGATAGGCATGCAAATGGTGCTTTTGGCAGAACGCGCGTGTGGATTTCTACCAAACGACGTGAAAAGCATGCCGATGCTGCTCTTTTTAGCACCCGCACATGGATTTGTGCCAAAACGCGTTTTTAGCATGCACATGCATCTTTTGGTAGACGCGGACGCAGTTTTCTGCAAAACCACACGATATGCATGCAAATGGTGCTTTTGGCAGAACGCGCGTGTGGATTTCTACCAAACGACGTGAAAAGCATGCCGATGCTGCTCTTTTTAACATCCGCACATGGATTTGTGCCAAAACGCGTTTTTAGCATGCGCATGCATCTTTTGGTAGACGCGGACGCAGTTTTCTGCAAAACTACACGATATGCATGCAAATGGTGCTTTTGGCAGAACGCGCGTGTGGATTTCTACCAAACGACGTGAAAAGCATGCCGATGCTGCTCTTTTTAACATCCGCACATGGATTTGTGCCAAAACGCGTTTTAAGCATGCGCATGCATCTTTTGGTAGACGCGGACGCAGTTTTCTGCAAAACCACACGATATGCATGCAAATGGTGCTTTTGGCAGAACGCGCGCGTGGATTTCTACCAAACGACGTGAAAAGCATGCCGATGCTGCTCTTTTTAACATCCGCACATGGATTTGTGCCAAAACGCGTTTTTAGCATGCACATGCATCTTTTGGTAGACGCGGACGCAGTTTTCTGCAAAACCACACGATATGCATGCAAATGGTGCTTTTGGCAGAACGCGCGCGTGGATTTCTACCAAACGACGTGAAAAGCATGCCGATGCTGCTCTTTTTAACATCCGCACATGGATTTGTGCCAAAGCGCGTTTTAAGCATGCGCATGCATCTTTTGGTAGACGCGGACGCAGTTTTCTGCAAAACCACACGATAGGCATGCAAATGGTGCTTTTTGCAGAACGCGCGTGTGGATTTCTACCAAACGACGTGAAAAGCATGCCGATGCTGCTCTTTTTAGCACCCGCACATGGATTTGTGCCAAAACGCGTTTTAAGCATGCGCATGCATCTTTTGGTAGACGCGGACGCAGTTTTCTGCAAAACCACACGATATGCATGCAAATGGTGCTTTTGGCAGAACGCGCGCGTGGATTTCTACCAAACGACGTGAAAAGCATGCCGATGCTGCTCTTTTTAACATCCGCACATGGATTTGTGCCAAAACGCGTTTTAAGCATGCGCATGCATCTTTTGGTAGACGCGGACGCAGTTTTCTGCAAAACCACACGATAGGCATGCAAATGGTGCTTTTGGCAGAACGCGCGCATGGATTTCTACCAAACGACGTGAAAAGCATGCCGATGCTGCTCTTTTTAGCACCCGCACATGGATTTGTGCCAAAACGCGTTTTTAGCATGCACATGCATCTTTTGGTAGACGCGGACGCAGTTTTCTGCAAAACCACACGATAGGCATGCAAATGGTGCTTTTGGCAGAACGCGCGTGTGGATTTCTACCAAACGACGTGAAAAGCATGCCGATGCTGCTCTTTTTAGCACCCGCACATGGATTTGTGCCAAAACGCGTTTTAAGCATGCGCATGCATCTTTTGGTAGACGCGGACGCAGTTTTCTGCAAAACCACACGATATGCATGCAAATGGTGCTTTTGGCAGAACGCGCCCGTGGATTTCTACCAAACGACGTGAAAAGCATGCCGATGCTGCTCTTTTTAACATCCGAACATGGATTTGTGCCAAAGCGCGTTTTAAGCATGCGCATGCATCTTTTGGTAGACGCGGACGCAGTTTTCTGCAAAACCACACGATAGGCATGCAAATGGTGCTTTTTGCAGAACGCGCGTGTGGATTTCTACCAAACGACGTGAAAAGCATGCCGATGCTGCTCTTTTTAGCACCCGCACATGGATTTGTGCCAAAACGCGTTTTAAGCATGCGCATGCATCTTTTGGTAGACGCGGACGCAGTTTTCTGCAAAACCACACGATATGCATGCAAATGGTGCTTTTGGCAGAACGCGCGCGTGGATTTCTACCAAACGACGTGAAAAGCATGCCGATGCTGCTCTTTTTAACATCCGCACATGGATTTGTGCCAAAACGCGTTTTAAGCATGCGCATGCATCTTTTGGTAGACGCGGACGCAGTTTTCTGCAAAACCACACGATAGGCATGCAAATGGTGCTTTTGGCAGAACGCGCGCATGGATTTCTACCAAACGACGTGAAAAGCATGCCGATGCTGCTCTTTTTAGCACCCGCACATGGATTTGTGCCAAAACGCGTTTTTAGCATGCACATGCATCTTTTGGTAGACGCGGACGCAGTTTTCTGCAAAACCACACGATATGCATGCAAATGGTGCTTTTGGCAGAACGCGCGTGTGGATTTCTACCAAACGACGTGAAAAGCATGCCGATGCTGCTCTTTTTAGCACCCGCACATGGATTTGTGCCAAAACGCGTTTTGAGCATGCGCATGCATCTTTTGGTAGACGCGGACGCAGTTTTCTGCAAAACCACACGATAGGCATGCAAATGGTGCTTTTGGCAGAACGCGCGTGTGGATTTCTACCAAACGACGTGAAAAGCATGCCGATGCTGCTCTTTTTAGCACCCGCACATGGATTTGTGCCAAAGCGCGTTTTAAGCATGCGCATGCATCTTTTGGTAGACGCGGACGCAGTTTTCTGCAAAACCACACGATATGCATGCAAATGGTGCTTTTGGCAGAACGCGCGTGTGGATTTCTACCAAACGACGTGAAAAGCATGCCGATGCTGCTCTTTTTAGCACCCGCACATGGATTTGTGCCAAAACGCGTTTTAAGCATGCGCATGCATCTTTTGGTAGACGCGGACGCAGTTTTCTGCAAAACCACACGATATGCATGCAAATGGTGCTTTTGGCAGAACGCGCGCGTGGATTTCTACCAAACGACGTGAAAAGCATGCCGATGCTGCTCTTTTTAACATCCGCACATGGATTTGTGCCAAAGCGCGTTTTAAGCATGCGCATGCATCTTTTGGTAGACGCGGACGCAGTTTTATGCAAAACCACACGATAGGCATGCAAATGGTGCTTTTGGCAGAACGCGCGTGTGGATTTCTACCAAACGACGTGAAAAGCATGCCGATGCTGCTCTTTTTAGCACCCGCACATGGATTTGTGCCAAAACGCGTTTTAAGCATGCGCATGCATCTTTTGGTAGACGCGGACGCAGTTTTCTGCAAAACCACACGATATGCATGCAAATGGTGCTTTTGGCAGAACGCGCGCGTGGATTTCTACCAAACGACGTGAAAAGCATGCCGATGCTGCTCTTTTTAACATCCGCACATGGATTTGTGCCAAAACGCGTTTTAAGCATGCGCATGCATCTTTTGGTAGACGCGGACGCAGTTTTCTGCAAAACCACACGATAGGCATGCAAATGGTGCTTTTGGCAGAACGCGCGCGTGGATTTCTACCAAACGACGTGAAAAGCATGCCGATGCTGCTCTTTTTAGCACCCGCACATGGATTTGTGCCAAAACGCGTTTTTAGCATGCACATGCATCTTTTGGTAGACGCGGACGCAGTTTTCTGCAAAACCACACGATATGCATGAAAATGGTGCTTTTGGCAGAACGCGCGTGTGGATTTCTACCAAACGACGTGAAAAGCATGCCGATGCTGCTCTTTTTAGCACCCGCACATGGATTTGTGCCAAAACGCGTTTTAAGCATGCGCATGCATCTTTTGGTAGACGCGGACGCAGTTTTCTGCAAAACCACACGATATGCATGCAAATGGTGCTTTTGGCAGAACGCGCGCGTGGATTTCTACCAAACGACGTGAAAAGCATGCCGATGCTGCTCTTTTTAACATCCGCACATGGATTTGTGCCAAAACGCGTTTTTAGCATGCACATGCATCTTTTGGTAGACGCGGACGCAGTTTTCTGCAAAACCACACGATATGCATGCAAATGGTGCTTTTGGCAGAACGCGCGTGTGGATTTCTACCAAACGACGTGAAAAGCATGCCGATGCTGCTCTTTTTAACATCCGCACATGGATTTGTGCCAAAACGCGTTTTTAGCATGCACATGCATCTTTTGGTAGACGCGGACGCAGTTTTCTGCAAAACCACACGATATGCATGCAAATGGTGCTTTTGGCAGAACGCGCGTGTGGATTTCTACCAAACGACGTGAAAAGCATGCCGATGCTGCTCTTTTTAACATCCGCACATGGATTTGTGCCAAAACGCGTTTTTAGCATGCACATGCATCTTTTGGTAGACGCGGACGCAGTTTTCTGCAAAACCACACGATATGCATGCAAATGGTGCTTTTGGCAGAACGCGCGTGTGGATTTCTACCAAACGACGTGAAAAGCATGCCGATGCTGCTCTTTTTAACATCCGCACATGGATTTGTGCCAAAACGCGTTTTTAGCATGCGCATGCATCTTTTGGTAGACGCGGACGCAGTTTTCTGCAAAACCACACGATATGCATGCAAATGGTGCTTTTGGCAGAACGCGCGTGTGGATTTCTACCAAACGACGTGAAAAGCATGCCGATGCTGCTCTTTTTAACATCCGCACATGGATTTGTGCCAAAGCGCGTTTTAAGCATGCGCATGCATCTTTTGGTAGACGCGGACGCAGTTTTCTGCAAAACCACACGATAGGCATGCAAATGGTGCTTTTGGCAGAACGCGCGTGTGGATTTCTACCAAACGACGTGAAAAGCATGCCGATGCTGCTCTTTTTAGCACCCGCACATGGATTTGTGCCAAAACGCGTTTTAAGCATGCGCATGCATCTTTTGGTAGACGCGGACGCAGTTTTCTGCAAAACCACACGATATGCATGCAAATGGTGCTTTTGGCAGAACGCGCGCGTGGATTTCTACCAAACGACGTGAAAAGCATGCCGATGCTGCTCTTTTTAACATCCGAACATGGATTTGTGCCAAAGCGCGTTTTAAGCATGCGCATGCATCTTTTGGTAGACGCGGACGCAGTTTTCTGCAAAACCACACGATAGGCATGCAAATGGTGCTTTTTGCAGAACGCGCGTGTGGATTTCTACCAAACGACGTGAAAAGCATGCCGATGCTGCTCTTTTTAGCACCCGCACATGGATTTGTGCCAAAACGCGTTTTAAGCATGCGCATGCATCTTTTGGTAGACGCGGACGCAGTTTTCTGCAAAACCACACGATATGCATGCAAATGGTGCTTTTGGCAGAACGCGCGCGTGGATTTCTACCAAACGACGTGAAAAGCATGCCGATGCTGCTCTTTTTAACATCCGCACATGGATTTGTGCCAAAACGCGTTTTAAGCATGCGCATGCATCTTTTGGTAGACGCGGACGCAGTTTTCTGCAAAACCACACGATAGGCATGCAAATGGTGCTTTTGGCAGAACGCGCGCATGGATTTCTACCAAACGACGTGAAAAGCATGCCGATGCTGCTCTTTTTAGCACCCGCACATGGATTTGTGCCAAAACGCGTTTTTAGCATGCACATGCATCTTTTGGTAGACGCGGACGCAGTTTTCTGCAAAACCACACGATATGCATGCAAATGGTGCTTTTGGCAGAACGCGCGTGTGGATTTCTACCAAACGACGTGAAAAGCATGCCGATGCTGCTCTTTTTAGCACCCGCGCATGGATTTGTGCCAAAACGCGTTTTAAGCATGCGCATGCATCTTTTGGTAGACGCGGACGCAGTTTTCTGCAAAACCACACGATAGGCATGCAAATGGTGCTTTTGGCAGAACGCGCGTGTGGATTTCTACCAAACGACGTGAAAAGCATGCCGATGCTGCTCTTTTTAGCAACCGCACATGGATTTGTGCCAAAGCGCGTTTTAAGCATGCGCATGCATCTTTTGGTAGACGCGGACGCAGTTTTCTGCAAAACCACACGATATGCATGCAAATGGTGCTTTTGGCAGAACGCGCGTGTGGATTTCTACCAAACGACGTGAAAAGCATGCCGATGCTGCTCTTTTTAGCACCCGCACATGGATTTGTGCCAAAACGCGTTTTAAGCATGCGCATGCATCTTTTGGTAGACGCGGACGCAGTTTTCTGCAAAACCACACGATATGCATGCAAATGGTGCTTTTCGCAGAACGCGCGCGTGGATTTCTACCAAACGACGTGAAAAGCATGCCGATGCTGCTCTTTTTAACATCCGCACATGGATTTGTGCCAAAACGCGTTTTAAGCATGCGCATGCATCTTTTGGTAGACGCGGACGCAGTTTTCTGCAAAACCACACGATAGGCATGCAAATGGTGCTTTTGGCAGAACGCGCGCGTGGATTTCTACCAAACGACGTGAAAAGCATGCCGATGCTGCTCTTTTTAGCACCCGCACATGGATTTGTGCCAAAACGCGTTTTTAGCATGCACATGCATCTTTTGGTAGACGCGGACGCAGTTTTCTGCAAAACCACACGATATGCATGAAAATGGTGCTTTTGGCAGAACGCGCGTGTGGATTTCTACCAAACGACGTGAAAAGCATGCCGATGCTGCTCTTTTTAACATCCGCACATGGATTTGTGCCAAAACGCGTTTTAAGCATGCGCATGCATCTTTTGGTAGACGCGGACGCAGTTTTCTGCAAAACCACACGATATGCATGCAAATGGTGCTTTTGGCAGAACGCGCGCGTGGATTTCTACCAAACGACGTGAAAAGCATGCCGATGCTGCTCTTTTTAACATCCGCACATGGATTTGTGCCAAAACGCGTTTTAAGCATGCGCATGCATCTTTTGGTAGACGCGGACGCAGTTTTCTGCAAAACCACACGATAGGCATGCAAATGGTGCTTTTGGCAGAACGCGCGCGTGGATTTCTACCAAACGACGTGAAAAGCATGCCGATGCTGCTCTTTTTAGCACCCGCACATGGATTTGTGCCAAAACGCGTTTTTAGCATGCGCATGCATCTTTTGGTAGACGCGGACGCAGTTTTCTGCAAAACCACACGATATGCATGAAAATGGTGCTTTTGGCAGAACGCGCGTGTGGATTTCTACCAAACGACGTGAAAAGCATGCCGATGCTGCTCTTTTTAACATCCGCACATGGATTTGTGCCAAAACGCGTTTTTAGCATGCACATGCATCTTTTGGTAGACGCGGACGCAGTTTTCTGCAAAACCACACGATATGCATGCAAATGGTGCTTTTGGCAGAACGCGCGTGTGGATTTCTACCAAACGACGTGAAAAGCATGCCGATGCTGCTCTTTTTAACATCCGCACATGGATTTGTGCCAAAGCGCGTTTTAAGCATGCGCATGCATCTTTTGGTAGACGCGGACGCAGTTTTCTGCAAAACCACACGATAGGCATGCAAATGGTGCTTTTGGCAGAACGCGCGTGTGGATTTCTACCAAACGACGTGAAAAGCATGCCGATGCTGCTCTTTTTAGCACCCGCACATGGATTTGTGCCAAAACGCGTTTTTAGCATGCACATGCATCTTTTGGTAGACGCGGACGCAGTTTTCTGCAAAACCACACGATATGCATGCAAATGGTGCTTTTGGCAGAACGCGCGTGTGGATTTCTACCAAACGACGTGAAAAGCATGCCGATGCTGCTCTTTTTAACATCCGCACATGGATTTGTGCCAAAACGCGTTTTTAGCATGCGCATGCATCTTTTGGTAGACGCGGACGCAGTTTTCTGCAAAACTACACGATATGCATGCAAATGGTGCTTTTGGCAGAACGCGCGTGTGGATTTCTACCAAACGACGTGAAAAGCATGCCGATGCTGCTCTTTTTAACATCCGCACATGGATTTGTGCCAAAACGCGTTTTAAGCATGCGCATGCATCTTTTGGTAGACGCGGACGCAGTTTTCTGCAAAACCACACGATATGCATGCAAATGGTGCTTTTGGCAGAACGCGCGCGTGGATTTCTACCAAACGACGTGAAAAGCATGCCGATGCTGCTCTTTTTAACATCCGCACATGGATTTGTGCCAAAACGCGTTTTTAGCATGCACATGCATCTTTTGGTAGACGCGGACGCAGTTTTCTGCAAAACCACACGATATGCATGCAAATGGTGCTTTTGGCAGAACGCGCGCGTGGATTTCTACCAAACGACGTGAAAAGCATGCCGATGCTGCTCTTTTTAACATCCGCACATGGATTTGTGCCAAAGCGCGTTTTAAGCATGCGCATGCATCTTTTGGTAGACGCGGACGCAGTTTTCTGCAAAACCACACGATAGGCATGCAAATGGTGCTTTTTGCAGAACGCGCGTGTGGATTTCTACCAAACGACGTGAAAAGCATGCCGATGCTGCTCTTTTTAGCACCCGCACATGGATTTGTGCCAAAACGCGTTTTAAGCATGCGCATGCATCTTTTGGTAGACGCGGACGCAGTTTTCTGCAAAACCACACGATATGCATGCAAATGGTGCTTTTGGCAGAACGCGCGCGTGGATTTCTACCAAACGACGTGAAAAGCATGCCGATGCTGCTCTTTTTAACATCCGCACATGGATTTGTGCCAAAACGCGTTTTAAGCATGCGCATGCATCTTTTGGTAGACGCGGACGCAGTTTTCTGCAAAACCACACGATAGGCATGCAAATGGTGCTTTTGGCAGAACGCGCGCATGGATTTCTACCAAACGACGTGAAAAGCATGCCGATGCTGCTCTTTTTAGCACCCGCACATGGATTTGTGCCAAAACGCGTTTTTAGCATGCACATGCATCTTTTGGTAGACGCGGACGCAGTTTTCTGCAAAACCACACGATATGCATGCAAATGGTGCTTTTGGCAGAACGCGCGTGTGGATTTCTACCAAACGACGTGAAAAGCATGCCGATGCTGCTCTTTTTAGCACCCGCACATGGATTTGTGCCAAAACGCGTTTTAAGCATGCGCATGCATGTTTTGGTAGACGCGGACGCAGTTTTCTGCAAAACCACACGATAGGCATGCAAATGGTGCTTTTGGCAGAACGCGCGTGTGGATTTCTACCAAACGACGTGAAAAGCATGCCGATGCTGCTCTTTTTAGCACCCGCACATGGATTTGTGCCAAAGCGCGTTTTAAGCATGCGCATGCATCTTTTGGTAGACGCGGACGCAGTTTTCTGCAAAACCACACGATATGCATGCAAATGGTGCTTTTGGCAGAACGCGCGTGTGGATTTCTACCAAACGACGTGAAAAGCATGCCGATGCTGCTCTTTTTAACATCCGCACATGGATTTGTGCCAAAACGCGTTTTTAGCATGCACATGCATCTTTTGGTAGACGCGGACGCAGTTTTCTGCAAAACCACACGATATGCATGCAAATGGTGCTTTTGGTAGAACGCGCGTGTGGATTTCTACCAAACGACGTGAAAAGCATGCCGATGCTGCTCTTTTTAACATCCGCACATGGATTTGTGCCAAAGCGCGTTTTAAGCATGCGCATGCATCTTTTGGTAGACGCGGACGCAGTTTTCTGCAAAACCACACGATAGGCATGCAAATGGTGCTTTTGGCAGAACGCGCGTGTGGATTTCTACCAAACGACGTGAAAAGCATGCCGATGCTGCTCTTTTTAGCACCCGCACATGGATTTGTGCCAAAACGCGTTTTAAGCATGCGCATGCATCTTTTGGTAGACGCGGACGCAGTTTTCTGCAAAACCACACGATAGGCATGCAAATGGTGCTTTTGGCAGAACGCGCGTGTGGATTTCTACCAAACGACGTGAAAAGCATGCCGATGCTGCTCTTTTTAGCACCCGCACATGGATTTGTGCCAAAACGCGTTTTAAGCATGCGCATGCATCTTTTGGTAGACGCGGACGCAGTTTTCTGCAAAACCACACGATATGCATGCAAATGGTGCTTTTGGCAGAACGCGCGCGTGGATTTCTACCAAACGACGTGAAAAGCATGCCGATGCTGCTCTTTTTAACATCCGAACATGGATTTGTGCCAAAGCGCGTTTTAAGCATGCGCATGCATCTTTTGGTAGACGCGGACGCAGTTTTCTGCAAAACCACACGATAGGCATGCAAATGGTGCTTTTTGCAGAACGCGCGTGTGGATTTCTACCAAACGACGTGAAAAGCATGCCGATGCTGCTCTTTTTAGCACCCGCACATGGATTTGTGCCAAAACGCGTTTTAAGCATGCGCATGCATCTTTTGGTAGACGCGGACGCAGTTTTCTGCAAAACCACACGATATGCATGCAAATGGTGCTTTTGGCAGAACGCGCGCGTGGATTTCTACCAAACGACGTGAAAAGCATGCCGATGCTGCTCTTTTTAACATCCGCACATGGATTTGTGCCAAAGCGCGTTTTAAGCATGCGCATGCATCTTTTGGTAGACGCGGACGCAGTTTTCTGCAAAACCACACGATAGGCATGCAAATGGTGCTTTTGGCAGAACGCGCGTGTGGATTTCTACCAAACGACGTGAAAAGCATGCCGATGCTGCTCTTTTTAGCACCCGCACATGGATTTGTGCCAAAACGCGTTTTAAGCATGCGCATGCATCTTTTGGTAGACGCGGACGCAGTTTTCTGCAAAACCACACGATATGCATGCAAATGGTGCTTTTGGCAGAACGCGCGCGTGGATTTCTACCAAACGACGTGAAAAGCATGCCGATGCTGCTCTTTTTAACATCCGCACATGGATTTGTGCCAAAACGCGTTTTAAGCATGCGCATGCATCTTTTGGTAGACGCGGACGCATTTTTCTGCAAAACCACACGATAGGCATGCAAATGGTGCTTTTGGCAGAACGCGCGCGTGGATTTCTACCAAACGACGTGAAAAGCATGCCGATGCTGCTCTTTTTAGCACCCGCACATGGATTTGTGCCAAAACGCGTTTTTAGCATGCACATGCATCTTTTGGTAGACGCGGACGCAGTTTTCTGCAAAACCACACGATATGCATGAAAATGGTGCTTTTGGCAGAACGCGCGTGTGGATTTCTACCAAACGACGTGAAAAGCATGCCGATGCTGCTCTTTTTAACATCCGCACATGGATTTGTGCCAAAACGCGTTTTTAGCATGCACATGCATCTTTTGGTAGACGCGGACGCAGTTTTCTGCAAAACCACACGATATGCATGCAAATGGTGCTTTTGGCAGAACGCGCGTGTGGATTTCTACCAAACGACGTGAAAAGCATGCCGATGCTGCTCTTTTTAACATCCGCACATGGATTTGTGCCAAAGCGCGTTTTAAGCATGCGCATGCATCTTTTGGTAGACGCGGACGCAGTTTTCTGCAAAACCACACGATAGGCATGCAAATGGTGCTTTTGGCAGAACGCGCGTGTGGATTTCTACCAAACGACGTGAAAAGCATGCCGATGCTGCTCTTTTTAGCACCCGCACATGGATTTGTGCCAAAACGCGTTTTTAGCATGCACATGCATCTTTTGGTAGACGCGGACGCAGTTTTCTGCAAAACCACACGATATGCATGCAAATGGTGCTTTTGGCAGAACGCGCGTGTGGATTTCTACCAAACGACGTGAAAAGCATGCCGATGCTGCTCTTTTTAACATCCGCACATGGATTTGTGCCAAAACGCGTTTTTAGCATGCACATGCATCTTTTGGTAGACGCGGACGCAGTTTTCTGCAAAACCACACGATATGCATGCAAATGGTGCTTTTGGCAGAACGCGCGTGTGGATTTCTACCAAACGACGTGAAAAGCATGCCGATGCTGCTCTTTTTAACATCCGCACATGGATTTGTGCCAAAGCGCGTTTTAAGCATGCGCATGCATCTTTTGGTAGACGCGGACGCAGTTTTCTGCAAAACCACACGATAGGCATGCAAATGGTGCTTTTGGCAGAACGCGCGTGTGGATTTCTACCAAACGACGTGAAAAGCATGCCGATGCTGCTCTTTTTAGCACCCGCACATGGATTTGTGCCAAAACGCGTTTTAAGCATGCGCATGCATCTTTTGGTAGACGCGGACGCAGTTTTCTGCAAAACCACACGATATGCATGCAAATGGTGCTTTTGGCAGAACGCGCGCGTGGATTTCTACCAAACGACGTGAAAAGCATGCCGATGCTGCTCTTTTTAACATCCGCACATGGATTTGTGCCAAAGCGCGTTTTAAGCATGCGCATGCATCTTTTGGTAGACGCGGACGCAGTTTTCTGCAAAACCACACGATAGGCATGCAAATGGTGCTTTTTGCAGAACGCGCGTGTGGATTTCTACCAAACGACGTGAAAAGCATGCCGATGCTGCTCTTTTTAGCACCCGCACATGGATTTGTGCCAAAACGCGTTTTAAGCATGCGCATGCATCTTTTGGTAGACGCGGACGCAGTTTTCTGCAAAACCACACGATATGCATGCAAATGGTGCTTTTGGCAGAACGCGCGCGTGGATTTCTACCAAACGACGTGAAAAGCATGCCGATGCTGCTCTTTTTAACATCCGCACATGGATTTGTGCCAAAACGCGTTTTAAGCATGCGCATGCATCTTTTGGTAGACGCGGACGCAGTTTTCTGCAAAACCACACGATAGGCATGCAAATGGTGCTTTTGGCAGAACGCGCGCATGGATTTCTACCAAACGACGTGAAAAGCATGCCGATGCTGCTCTTTTTAGCACCCGCACATGGATTTGTGCCAAAACGCGTTTTTAGCATGCACATGCATCTTTTGGTAGACGCGGACGCAGTTTTCTGCAAAACCACACGATATGCATGCAAATGGTGCTTTTGGCAGAACGCGCGTGTGGATTTCTACCAAACGACGTGAAAAGCATGCCGATGCTGCTCTTTTTAGCACCCGCACATGGATTTGTGCCAAAACGCGTTTTAAGCATGCGCATGCATGTTTTGGTAGACGCGGACGCAGTTTTTTGCAAAACCACACGATAGGCATGCAAATGGTGCTTTTGGCAGAACGCGCGTGTGGATTTCTACCAAACGACGTGAAAAGCATGCCGATGCTGCTCTTTTTAGCACCCGCACATGGATTTGTGCCAAAGCGCGTTTTAAGCATGCGCATGCATCTTTTGGTAGACGCGGACGCAGTTTTCTGCAAAACCACACGATATGCATGCAAATGGTGCTTTTGGCAGAACGCGCGTGTGGATTTCTACCAAACGACGTGAAAAGCATGCCGATGCTGCTCTTTTTAGCACCCGCACATGGATTTGTGCCAAAACGCGTTTTAAGCATGCGCATGCATCTTTTGGTAGACGCGGACGCAGTTTTCTGCAAAACCACACGATATGCATGCAAATGGTGCTTTTGGCAGAACGCGCGTGTGGATTTCTACCAAACGACGTGAAAAGCATGCCGATGCTGCTCTTTTTAGCACCCGCACATGGATTTGTGCCAAAACGCGTTTTAAGCATGCGCATGCATCTTTTGGTAGACGCGGACGCAGTTTTCTGCAAAACCACACGATATGCATGCAAATGGTGCTTTTGGCAGAACGCGCGCGTGGATTTCTACCAAACGACGTGAAAAGCATGCCGATGCTGCTCTTTTTAACATCCGCACATGGATTTGTGCCAAAGCGCGTTTTAAGCATGCGCATGCATCTTTTGGTAGACGCGGACGCAGTTTTCTGCAAAACCACACGATATGCATGCAAATGGTGCTTTTGGCAGAACGCGCGTGTGGATTTCTACCAAACGACGTGAAAAGCATGCCGATGCTGCTCTTTTTAACATCCGCACATGGATTTGTGCCAAAGCGCGTTTTAAGCATGCGCATGCATCTTTTGGTAGACGCGGACGCAGTTTTCTGCAAAACCACACGATAGGCATGCAAATGGTGCTTTTGGCAGAACGCGCGTGTGGATTTCTACCAAACGACGTGAAAAGCATGCCGATGCTGCTCTTTTTAGCACCCGCACATGGATTTGTGCCAAAACGCGTTTTAAGCATGCGCATGCATCTTTTGGTAGACGCGGACGCAGTTTTCTGCAAAACCACACGATATGCATGCAAATGGTGCTTTTGGCAGAACGCGCGCGTGGATTTCTACCAAACGACGTGAAAAGCATGCCGATGCTGCTCTTTTTAACATCCGCACATGGATTTGTGCCAAAACGCGTTTTAAGCATGCGCATGCATCTTTTGGTAGACGCAGTTTTCTGCAAAACCACACGATAGGCATGCAAATGGTGCTTTTTGCAGAACGCGCGTGTGGATTTCTACCAAACGACGTGAAAAGCATGCCGATGCTGCTCTTTTTAGCACCCGCACATGGATTTGTGCCAAAACGCGTTTTAAGCATGCGCATGCATCTTTTGGTAGACGCGGACGCAGTTTTCTGCAAAACCACACGATATGCATGCAAATGGTGCTTTTGGCAGAACGCGCGCGTGGATTTCTACCAAACGACGTGAAAAGCATGCCGATGCTGCTCTTTTTAACATCCGCACATGGATTTGTGCCAAAGCGCGTTTTAAGCATGCGCATGCATCTTTTGGTAGACGCGGACGCAGTTTTCTGCAAAACCACACGATAGGCATGCAAATGGTGCTTTTGGCAGAACGCGCGTGTGGATTTCTACCAAACGACGTGAAAAGCATGCCGATGCTGCTCTTTTTAGCACCCGCACATGGATTTGTGCCAAAACGCGTTTTAAGCATGCGCATGCATCTTTTGGTAGACGCGGACGCAGTTTTCTGCAAAACCACACGATATGCATGCAAATGGTGCTTTTGGCAGAACGCGCGCGTGGATTTCTACCAAACGACGTGAAAAGCATGCCGATGCTGCTCTTTTTAACATCCGCACATGGATTTGTGCCAAAACGCGTTTTTAGCATGCACATGCATCTTTTGGTAGACGCGGACGCAGTTTTCTGCAAAACCACACGATATGCATGCAAATGGTGCTTTTGGCAGAACGCGCGTGTGGATTTCTACCAAACGACGTGAAAAGCATGCCGATGCTGCTCTTTTTAACATCCGCACATGGATTTGTGCCAAAACGCGTTTTTAGCATGCACATGCATCTTTTGGTAGACGCGGACGCAGTTTTCTGCAAAACCACACGATATGCATGCAAATGGTGCTTTTGGCAGAACGCGCGTGTGGATTTCTACCAAACGACGTGAAAAGCATGCCGATGCTGCTCTTTTTAACATCCGCACATGGATTTGTGCCAAAACGCGTTTTTAGCATGCACATGCATCTTTTGGTAGACGCGGACGCAGTTTTCTGCAAAACCACACGATATGCATGCAAATGGTGCTTTTGGCAGAACGCGCGTGTGGATTTCTACCAAACGACGTGAAAAGCATGCCGATGCTGCTCTTTTTAACATCCGCACATGGATTTGTGCCAAAACGCGTTTTTAGCATGCGCATGCATCTTTTGGTAGACGCGGACGCAGTTTTCTGCAAAACCACACGATATGCATGCAAATGGTGCTTTTGGCAGAACGCGCGTGTGGATTTCTACCAAACGACGTGAAAAGCATGCCGATGCTGCTCTTTTTAACATCCGCACATGGATTTGTGCCAAAGCGCGTTTTAAGCATGCGCATGCATCTTTTGGTAGACGCGGACGCAGTTTTCTGCAAAACCACACGATAGGCATGCAAATGGTGCTTTTGGCAGAACGCGCGTGTGGATTTCTACCAAACGACGTGAAAAGCATGCCGATGCTGCTCTTTTTAGCACCCGCACATGGATTTGTGCCAAAACGCGTTTTAAGCATGCGCATGCATCTTTTGGTAGACGCGGACGCAGTTTTCTGCAAAACCACACGATATGCATGCAAATGGTGCTTTTGGCAGAACGCGCGCGTGGATTTCTACCAAACGACGTGAAAAGCATGCCGATGCTGCTCTTTTTAACATCCGAACATGGATTTGTGCCAAAGCGCGTTTTAAGCATGCGCATGCATCTTTTGGTAGACGCGGACGCAGTTTTCTGCAAAACCACACGATAGGCATGCAAATGGTGCTTTTTGCAGAACGCGCGTGTGGATTTCTACCAAACGACGTGAAAAGCATGCCGATGCTGCTCTTTTTAGCACCCGCACATGGAGTTGTGCCAAAACGCGTTTTAAGCATGCGCATGCATCTTTTGGTAGACGCGGACGCAGTTTTCTGCAAAACCACACGATATGCATGCAAATGGTGCTTTTGGCAGAACGCGCGCGTGGATTTCTACCAAACGACGTGAAAAGCATGCCGATGCTGCTCTTTTTAACATCCGCACATGGATTTGTGCCAAAACGCGTTTTAAGCATGCGCATGCATCTTTTGGTAGACGCGGACGCAGTTTTCTGCAAAACCACACGATAGGCATGCAAATGGTGCTTTTGGCAGAACGCGCGCATGGATTTCTACCAAACGACGTGAAAAGCATGCCGATGCTGCTCTTTTTAGCACCCGCACATGGATTTGTGCCAAAACGCGTTTTTAGCATGCACATGCATCTTTTGGTAGACGCGGACGCAGTTTTCTGCAAAACCACACGATATGCATGCAAATGGTGCTTTTGGCAGAACGCGCGTGTGGATTTCTACCAAACGACGTGAAAAGCATGCCGATGCTGCTCTTTTTAGCACCCGCACATGGATTTGTGCCAAAACGCGTTTTAAGCATGCGCATGCATCTTTTGGTAGACGCGGACGCAGTTTTCTGCAAAACCACACGATAGGCATGCAAATGGTGCTTTTGGCAGAACGCGCGTGTGGATTTCTACCAAACGACGTGAAAAGCATGCCGATGCTGCTCTTTTTAGCACCCGCACATGGATTTGTGCCAAAGCGCGTTTTAAGCATGCGCATGCATCTTTTGGTAGACGCGGACGCAGTTTTCTGCAAAACCACACGATATGCATGCAATGGTGCTTTTGGCAGAACGCGCGTGTGGATTTCTACCAAACGACGTGAAAAGCATGCCGATGCTGCTCTTTTTAGCACCCGCACATGGATTTGTGCCAAAACGCGTTTTAAGCATGCGCATGCATCTTTTGGTAGACGCGGACGCAGTTTTCTGCAAAACCACACGATATGCATGCAAATGGTGCTTTTGGCAGAACGCGCGCGTGGATTTCTACCAAACGACGTGAAAAGCATGCCGATGCTGCTCTTTTTAACATCCGCACATGGATTTGTGCCAAAGCGCGTTTTAAGCATGCGCATGCATCTTTTGGTAGACGCGGACGCAGTTTTCTGCAAAACCACACGATAGGCATGCAAATGGTGCTTTTGGCAGAACGCGCGTGTGGATTTCTACCAAACGACGTGAAAAGCATGCCGATGCTGCTCTTTTTAGCACCCGCACATGGATTTGTGCCAAAACGCGTTTTAAGCATGCGCATGCATCTTTTGGTAGACGCGGACGCAGTTTTCTGCAAAACCACACGATATGCATGCAAATGGTGCTTTTGGCAGAACGCGCGCGTGGATTTCTACCAAACGACGTGAAAAGCATGCCGATGCTGCTCTTTTTAACATCCGCACATGGATTTGTGCCAAAACGCGTTTTAAGCATGCGCATGCATCTTTTGGTAGACGCGGACGCAGTTTTCTGCAAAACCACACGATAGGCATGCAAATGGTGCTTTTGGCAGAACGCGCGCGTGGATTTCTACCAAACGACGTGAAAAGCATGCCGATGCTGCTCTTTTTAGCACCCGCACATGGATTTGTGCCAAAACGCGTTTTTAGCATGCACATGCATCTTTTGGTAGACGCGGACGCAGTTTTCTGCAAAACCACACGATATGCATGCAAATGGTGCTTTTGGCAGAACGCGCGTGTGGATTTCTACCAAACGACGTGAAAAGCATGCCGATGCTGCTCTTTTTAACATCCGCACATGGATTTGTGCCAAAACGCGTTTTTAGCATGCGCATGCATCTTTTGGTAGACGCGGACGCAGTTTTCTGCAAAACTACACGATATGCATGCAAATGGTGCTTTTGGCAGAACGCGCGTGTGGATTTCTACCAAACGACGTGAAAAGCATGCCGATGCTGCTCTTTTTAACATCCGCACATGGATTTGTGCCAAAACGCGTTTTAAGCATGCGCATGCATCTTTTGGTAGACGCGGACGCAGTTTTCTGCAAAACCACACGATATGCATGCAAATGGTGCTTTTGGCAGAACGCGCGCGTGGATTTCTACCAAACGACGTGAAAAGCATGCCGATGCTGCTCTTTTTAACATCCGCACATGGATTTGTGCCAAAACGCGTTTTTAGCATGCACATGCATCTTTTGGTAGACGCGGACGCAGTTTTCTGCAAAACCACACGATATGCATGCAAATGGTGCTTTTGGCAGAACGCGCGCGTGGATTTCTACCAAACGACGTGAAAAGCATGCCGATGCTGCTCTTTTTAACATCCGCACATGGATTTGTGCCAAAGCGCGTTTTAAGCATGCGCATGCATCTTTTGGTAGACGCGGACGCAGTTTTCTGCAAAACCACACGATAGGCATGCAAATGGTGCTTTTTGCAGAACGCGCGTGTGGATTTCTACCAAACGACGTGAAAAGCATGCCGATGCTGCTCTTTTTAGCACCCGCACATGGATTTGTGCCAAAACGCGTTTTAAGCATGCGCATGCATCTTTTGGTAGACGCGGACGCAGTTTTCTGCAAAACCACACGATATGCATGCAAATGGTGCTTTTGGCAGAACGCGCGCGTGGATTTCTACCAAACGACGTGAAAAGCATGCCGATGCTGCTCTTTTTAACATCCGCACATGGATTTGTGCCAAAACGCGTTTTAAGCATGCGCATGCATCTTTTGGTAGACGCGGACGCAGTTTTCTGCAAAACCACACGATAGGCATGCAAATGGTGCTTTTGGCAGAACGCGCGCATGGATTTCTACCAAACGACGTGAAAAGCATGCCGATGCTGCTCTTTTTAGCACCCGCACATGGATTTGTGCCAAAACGCGTTTTTAGCATGCACATGCATCTTTTGGTAGACGCGGACGCAGTTTTCTGCAAAACCACACGATATGCATGCAAATGGTGCTTTTGGCAGAACGCGCGTGTGGATTTCTACCAAACGACGTGAAAAGCATGCCGATGCTGCTCTTTTTAGCACCCGCACATGGATTTGTGCCAAAACGCGTTTTAAGCATGCGCATGCATGTTTTGGTAGACGCGGACGCAGTTTTCTGCAAAACCACACGATAGGCATGCAAATGGTGCTTTTGGCAGAACGCGCGTGTGGATTTCTACCAAACGACGTGAAAAGCATGCCGATGCTGCTCTTTTTAGCACCCGCACATGGATTTGTGCCAAAGCGCGTTTTAAGCATGCGCATGCATCTTTTGGTAGACGCGGACGCAGTTTTCTGCAAAACCACACGATATGCATGCAAATGGTGCTTTTGGCAGAACGCGCGTGTGGATTTCTACCAAACGACGTGAAAAGCATGCCGATGCTGCTCTTTTTAACATCCGCACATGGATTTGTGCCAAAACGCGTTTTTAGCATGCACATGCATCTTTTGGTAGACGCGGACGCAGTTTTCTGCAAAACCACACGATATGCATGCAAATGGTGCTTTTGGCAGAACGCGCGTGTGGATTTCTACCAAACGACGTGAAAAGCATGCCGATGCTGCTCTTTTTAACATCCGCACATGGATTTGTGCCAAAGCGCGTTTTAAGCATGCGCATGCATCTTTTGGTAGACGCGGACGCAGTTTTCTGCAAAACCACACGATAGGCATGCAAATGGTGCTTTTGGCAGAACGCGCGTGTGGATTTCTACCAAACGACGTGAAAAGCATGCCGATGCTGCTCTTTTTAGCACCCGCACATGGATTTGTGCCAAAACGCGTTTTAAGCATGCGCATGCATCTTTTGGTAGACGCGGACGCAGTTTTCTGCAAAACCACACGATATGCATGCAAATGGTGCTTTTGGCAGAACGCGCGCGTGGATTTCTACCAAACGACGTGAAAAGCATGCCGATGCTGCTCTTTTTAACATCCGCACATGGATTTGTGCCAAAGCGCGTTTTAAGCATGCGCATGCATCTTTTGGTAGACGCGGACGCAGTTTTCTGCAAAACCACACGATAGGCATGCAAATGGTGCTTTTTGCAGAACGCGCGTGTGGATTTCTACCAAACGACGTGAAAAGCATGCCGATGCTGCTCTTTTTAGCACCCGCACATGGATTTGTGCCAAAACGCGTTTTAAGCATGCGCATGCATCTTTTGGTAGACGCGGACGCAGTTTTCTGCAAAACCACACGATATGCATGCAAATGGTGCTTTTGGCAGAACGCGCGCGTGGATTTCTACCAAACGACGTGAAAAGCATGCCGATGCTGCTCTTTTTAACATCCGCACATGGATTTGTGCCAAAACGCGTTTTAAGCATGCGCATGCATCTTTTGGTAGACGCGGACGCAGTTTTCTGCAAAACCACACGATAGGCATGCAAATGGTGCTTTTGGCAGAACGCGCGCATGGATTTCTACCAAACGACGTGAAAAGCATGCCGATGCTGCTCTTTTTAGCACCCGCACATGGATTTGTGCCAAAACGCGTTTTTAGCATGCACATGCATCTTTTGGTAGACGCGGACGCAGTTTTCTGCAAAACCACACGATATGCATGCAAATGGTGCTTTTGGCAGAACGCGCGTGTGGATTTCTACCAAACGACGTGAAAAGCATGCCGATGCTGCTCTTTTTAGCACCCGCACATGGATTTGTGCCAAAACGCGTTTTAAGCATGCGCATGCATGTTTTGGTAGACGCGGACGCAGTTTTCTGCAAAACCACACGATAGGCATGCAAATGGTGCTTTTGGCAGAACGCGCGTGTGGATTTCTACCAAACGACGTGAAAAGCATGCCGATGCTGCTCTTTTTAGCACCCGCACATGGATTTGTGCCAAAGCGCGTTTTAAGCATGCGCATGCATCTTTTGGTAGACGCGGACGCAGTTTTCTGCAAAACCACACGATATGCATGCAAATGGTGCTTTTGGCAGAACGCGCGTGTGGATTTCTACCAAACGACGTGAAAAGCATGCCGATGCTGCTCTTTTTAGCACCCGCACATGGATATGTGCCAAAACGCGTTTTAAGCATGCGCATGCATCTTTTGGTAGACGCGGACGCAGTTTTCTGCAAAACCACACGATATGCATGCAAATGGTGCTTTTGGCAGAACGCGCGTGTGGATTTCTACCAAACGACGTGAAAAGCATGCCGATGCTGCTCTTTTTAGCACCCGCACATGGATTTGTGCCAAAACGCGTTTTAAGCATGCGCATGCATCTTTTGGTAGACGCGGACGCAGTTTTCTGCAAAACCACACGATATGCATGCAAATGGTGCTTTTGGCAGAACGCGCGCGTGGATTTCTACCAAACGACGTGAAAAGCATGCCGATGCTGCTCTTTTTAACATCCGCACATGGGTTTGTGCCAAAGCGCGTTTTAAGCATGCGCATGCATCTTTTGGTAGACGCGGACGCAGTTTTCTGCAAAACCACACGATATGCATGCAAATGGTGCTTTTGGCAGAACGCGCGTGTGGATTTCTACCAAACGACGTGAAAAGCATGCCGATGCTGCTCTTTTTAACATCCGCACATGGATTTGTGCCAAAGCGCGTTTTAAGCATGCGCATGCATCTTTTGGTAGACGCGGACGCAGTTTTCTGCAAAACCACACGATAGGCATGCAAATGGTGCTTTTGGCAGAACGCGCGTGTGGATTTCTACCAAACGACGTGAAAAGCATGCCGATGCTGCTCTTTTTAGCACCCGCACATGGATTTGTGCCAAAACGCGTTTTAAGCATGCGCATGCATCTTTTGGTAGACGCGGACGCAGTTTTCTGCAAAACCACACGATATGCATGCAAATGGTGCTTTTGGCAGAACGCGCGCGTGGATTTCTACCAAACGACGTGAAAAGCATGCCGATGCTGCTCTTTTTAGCACCCGCACATGGATTTGTGCCAAAACGCGTTTTAAGCATGCGCATGCATCTTTTGGTAGACGCGGACGCAGTTTTCTGCAAAACCACACGATATGCATGCAAATGGTGCTTTTGGCAGAACGCGCGCGTGGATTTCTACCAAACGACGTGAAAAGCATGCCGATGCTGCTCTTTTTAACATCCGCACATGGATTTGTGCCAAAGCGCGTTTTAAGCATGCGCATGCATCTTTTGGTAGACGCGGACGCAGTTTTCTGCAAAACCACACGATAGGCATGCAAATGGTGCTTTTGGCAGAACGCGCGTGTGGATTTCTACCAAACGACGTGAAAAGCATGCCGATGCTGCTCTTTTTAGCACCCGCACATGGATTTGTGCCAAAACGCGTTTTAAGCATGCGCATGCATCTTTTGGTAGACGCGGACGCAGTTTTCTGCAAAACCACACGATATGCATGCAAATGGTGCTTTTGGCAGAACGCGCGCGTGGATTTCTACCAAACGACGTGAAAAGCATGCCGATGCTGCTCTTTTTAACATCCGCACATGGATTTGTGCCAAAACGCGTTTTAAGCATGCGCATGCATCTTTTGGTAGACGCGGACGCAGTTTTCTGCAAAACCACACGATAGGCATGCAAATGGTGCTTTTGGCAGAACGCGCGCGTGGATTTCTACCAAACGACGTGAAAAGCATGCCGATGCTGCTCTTTTTAGCACCCGCACATGGATTTGTGCCAAAACGCGTTTTTAGCATGCACATGCATCTTTTGGTAGACGCGGACGCAGTTTTCTGCAAAACCACACGATATGCATGCAAATGGTGCTTTTGGCAGAACGCGTGTGGATTTCTACCAAACGACGTGAAAAGCATGCCGATGCTGCTCTTTTTAGCACCCGCACATGGATTTGTGCCAAAACGCGTTTTAAGCATGCGCATGCATCTTTTGGTAGACGCGGACGCAGTTTTCTGCAAAACCACACGATATGCATGCAAATGGTGCTTTTGGCAGAACGCGCGTGTGGATTTCTACCAAACGACGTGAAAAGCATGCCGATGCTGCTCTTTTTAGCACCCGCACATGGATTTGTGCCAAAGCGCGTTTTAAGCATGCGCATGCATCTTTTGGTAGACGCGGACGCAGTTTTCTGCAAAACCACACGATAGGCATGCAAATGGTGCTTTTGGCAGAACGCGCGTGTGGATTTCTACCAAACGACGTGAAAAGCATGCCGATGCTGCTCTTTTTAGCACCCGCACATGGATTTGTGCCAAAACGCGTTTTAAGCATGCGCATGCATCTTTTGGTAGACGCGGACGCAGTTTTCTGCAAAACCACACGATATGCATGCAAATGGTGCTTTTGGCAGAACGCGCGCGTGGATTTCTACCAAACGACGTGAAAAGCATGCCGATGCTGCTCTTTTTAACATCCGAACATGGATTTGTGCCAAAGCGCGTTTTAAGCATGCGCATGCATCTTTTGGTAGACGCGGACGCAGTTTTCTGCAAAACCACACGATAGGCATGCAAATGGTGCTTTTTGCAGAACGCGCGTGTGGATTTCTACCAAACGACGTGAAAAGCATGCCGATGCTGCTCTTTTTAGCACCCGCACATGGATTTGTGCCAAAACGCGTTTTAAGCATGCGCATGCATCTTTTGGTAGACGCGGACGCAGTTTTCTGCAAAACCACACGATATGCATGCAAATGGTGCTTTTGGCAGAACGCGCGCGTGGATTTCTACCAAACGACGTGAAAAGCATGCCGATGCTGCTCTTTTTAACATCCGCACATGGATTTGTGCCAAAACGCGTTTTAAGCATGCGCATGCATCTTTTGGTAGACGCGGACGCAGTTTTCTGCAAAACCACACGATAGGCATGCAAATGGTGCTTTTGGCAGAACGCGCGCATGGATTTCTACCAAACGACGTGAAAAGCATGCCGATGCTGCTCTTTTTAGCACCCGCACATGGATTTGTGCCAAAACGCGTTTTTAGCATGCACATGCATCTTTTGGTAGACGCGGACGCAGTTTTCTGCAAAACCACACGATATGCATGTAAATGGTGCTTTTGGCAGAACGCGCGTGTGGATTTCTACCAAACGACGTGAAAAGCATGCCGATGCTGCTCTTTTTAGCACCCGCACATGGATTTGTGCCAAAACGCGTTTTGAGCATGCGCATGCATCTTTTGGTAGACGCGGACGCAGTTTTCTGCAAAACCACACGATAGGCATGCAAATGGTGCTTTTGGCAGAACGCGCGTGTGGATTTCTACCAAACGACGTGAAAAGCATGCCGATGCTGCTCTTTTTAGCACCCGCACATGGATTTGTGCCAAAGCGCGTTTTAAGCATGCGCATGCATCTTTTGGTAGACGCGGACGCAGTTTTCTGCAAAACCACACGATATGCATGCAAATGGTGCTTTTGGCAGAACGCGCGTGTGGATTTCTACCAAACGACGTGAAAAGCATGCCGATGCTGCTCTTTTTAGCACCCGCACATGGATTTGTGCCAAAACGCGTTTTAAGCATGCGCATGCATCTTTTGGTAGACGCGGACGCAGTTTTCTGCAAAACCACACGATATGCATGCAAATGGTGCTTTTGGCAGAACGCGCGCGTGGATTTCTACCAAACGACGTGAAAAGCATGCCGATGCTGCTCTTTTTAACATCCGCACATGGATTTGTGCCAAAGCGCGTTTTAAGCATGCGCATGCATCTTTTGGTAGACGCGGACGCAGTTTTCTGCAAAACCACACGATAGGCATGCAAATGGTGCTTTTGGCAGAACGCGCGTGTGGATTTCTACCAAACGACGTGAAAAGCATGCCGATGCTGCTCTTTTTAGCACCCGCACATGGATTTGTGCCAAAACGCGTTTTAAGCATGCGCATGCATCTTTTGGTAGACGCGGACGCAGTTTTCTGCAAAACCACACGATATGCATGCAAATGGTGCTTTTGGCAGAACGCGCGCGTGGATTTCTACCAAACGACGTGAAAAGCATGCCGATGCTGCTCTTTTTAACATCCGCACATGGATTTGTGCCAAAACGCGTTTTAAGCATGCGCATGCATCTTTTGGTAGACGCGGACGCAGTTTTCTGCAAAACCACACGATAGGCATGCAAATGGTGCTTTTGGCAGAACGCGCGCGTGGATTTCTACCAAACGACGTGAAAAGCATGCCGATGCTGCTCTTTTTAGCACCCGCACATGGATTTGTGCCAAAACGCGTTTTTAGCATGCACATGCATCTTTTGGTAGACGCGGACGCAGTTTTCTGCAAAACCACACGATATGCATGAAAATGGTGCTTTTGGCAGAACGCGCGTGTGGATTTCTACCAAACGATGTGAAAAGCATGCCGATGCTGCTCTTTTTAGCACCCGCACATGGATTTGTGCCAAAACGCGTTTTAAGCATGCGCATGCATCTTTTGGTAGACGCGGACGCAGTTTTCTGCAAAACCACACGATATGCATGCAAATGGTGCTTTTGGCAGAACGCGCGCGTGGATTTCTACCAAACGACGTGAAAAGCATGCCGATGCTGCTCTTTTTAACATCCGCACATGGATTTGTGCCAAAACGCGTTTTTAGCATGCACATGCATCTTTTGGTAGACGCGGACGCAGTTTTCTGCAAAACCACACGATATGCATGCAAATGGTGCTTTTGGCAGAACGCGCGTGTGGATTTCTACCAAACGACGTGAAAAGCATGCCGATGCTGCTCTTTTTAACATCCGCACATGGATTTGTGCCAAAACGCGTTTTTAGCATGCACATGCATCTTTTGGTAGACGCGGACGCAGTTTTCTGCAAAACCACACGATATGCATGCAAATGGTGCTTTTGGCAGAACGCGCGCGTGGATTTCTACCAAACGACGTGAAAAGCATGCCGATGCTGCTCTTTTTAACATCCGCACATGGATTTGTGCCAAAGCGCGTTTTAAGCATGCGCATGCATCTTTTGGTAGACGCGGACGCAGTTTTCTGCAAAACCACACGATAGGCATGCAAATGGTGCTTTTGGCAGAACGCGCGTGTGGATTTCTACCAAACGACGTGAAAAGCATGCCGATGCTGCTCTTTTTAGCACCCGCACATGGATTTGTGCCAAAACGCGTTTTAAGCATGCGCATGCATCTTTTGGTAGACGCGGACGCAGTTTTCTGCAAAACCACACGATATGCATGCAAATGGTGCTTTTGGCAGAACGCGCGCGTGGATTTCTACCAAACGACGTGAAAAGCATGCCGATGCTGCTCTTTTTAACATCCGCACATGGATTTGTGCCAAAACGCGTTTTTAGCATGCACATGCATCTTTTGGTAGACGCGGACGCAGTTTTCTGCAAAACCACACGATATGCATGCAAATGGTGCTTTTGGCAGAACGCGCGTGTGGATTTCTACCAAACGACGTGAAAAGCATGCCGATGCTGCTCTTTTTAACATCCGCACATGGATTTGTGCCAAAACGCGTTTTTAGCATGCGCATGCATCTTTTGGTAGACGCGGACGCAGTTTTCTGCAAAACCACACGATATGCATGCAAATGGTGCTTTTGGCAGAACGCGCGTGTGGATTTCTACCAAACGACGTGAAAAGCATGCCGATGCTGCTCTTTTTAACATCCGCACATGGATTTGTGCCAAAGCGCGTTTTAAGCATGCGCATGCATCTTTTGGTAGACGCGGACGCAGTTTTCTGCAAAACCACACGATAGGCATGCAAATGGTGCTTTTGGCAGAACGCGCGTGTGGATTTCTACCAAACGACGTGAAAAGCATGCCGATGCTGCTCTTTTTAGCACCCGCACATGGATTTGTGCCAAAACGCGTTTTAAGCATGCGCATGCATCTTTTGGTAGACGCGGACGCAGTTTTCTGCAAAACCACACGATATGCATGCAAATGGTGCTTTTGGCAGAACGCGCGCGTGGATTTCTACCAAACGACGTGAAAAGCATGCCGATGCTGCTCTTTTTAACATCCGAACATGGATTTGTGCCAAAGCGCGTTTTAAGCATGCGCATGCATCTTTTGGTAGACGCGGACGCAGTTTTCTGCAAAACCACACGATAGGCATGCAAATGGTGCTTTTTGCAGAACGCGCGTGTGGATTTCTACCAAACGACGTGAAAAGCATGCCGATGCTGCTCTTTTTAGCACCCGCACATGGAGTTGTGCCAAAACGCGTTTTAAGCATGCGCATGCATCTTTTGGTAGACGCGGACGCAGTTTTCTGCAAAACCACACGATATGCATGCAAATGGTGCTTTTGGCAGAACGCGCGCGTGGATTTCTACCAAACGACGTGAAAAGCATGCCGATGCTGCTCTTTTTAACATCCGCACATGGATTTGTGCCAAAACGCGTTTTAAGCATGCGCATGCATCTTTTGGTAGACGCGGACGCAGTTTTCTGCAAAACCACACGATAGGCATGCAAATGGTGCTTTTGGCAGAACGCGCGCATGGATTTCTACCAAACGACGTGAAAAGCATGCCGATGCTGCTCTTTTTAGCACCCGCACATGGATTTGTGCCAAAACGCGTTTTTAGCATGCACATGCATCTTTTGGTAGACGCGGACGCAGTTTTCTGCAAAACCACACGATATGCATGCAAATGGTGCTTTTGGCAGAACGCGCGTGTGGATTTCTACCAAACGACGTGAAAAGCATGCCGATGCTGCTCTTTTTAGCACCCGCACATGGATTTGTGCCAAAACGCGTTTTAAGCATGCGCATGCATCTTTTGGTAGACGCGGACGCAGTTTTCTGCAAAACCACACGATAGGCATGCAAATGGTGCTTTTGGCAGAACGCGCGTGTGGATTTCTACCAAACGACGTGAAAAGCATGCCGATGCTGCTCTTTTTAGCACCCGCACATGGATTTGTGCCAAAGCGCGTTTTAAGCATGCGCATGCATCTTTTGGTAGACGCGGACGCAGTTTTCTGCAAAACCACACGATATGCATGCAAATGGTGCTTTTGGCAGAACGCGCGTGTGGATTTCTACCAAACGACGTGAAAAGCATGCCGATGCTGCTCTTTTTAGCACCCGCACATGGATTTGTGCCAAAACGCGTTTTAAGCATGCGCATGCATCTTTTGGTAGACGCGGACGCAGTTTTCTGCAAAACCACACGATATGCATGCAAATGGTGCTTTTGGCAGAACGCGCGCGTGGATTTCTACCAAACGACGTGAAAAGCATGCCGATGCTGCTCTTTTTAACATCCGCACATGGATTTGTGCCAAAGCGCGTTTTAAGCATGCGCATGCATCTTTTGGTAGACGCGGACGCAGTTTTCTGCAAAACCACACGATAGGCATGCAAATGGTGCTTTTGGCAGAACGCGCGTGTGGATTTCTACCAAACGACGTGAAAAGCATGCCGATGCTGCTCTTTTTAACATCCGCACATGGATTTGTGCCAAAACGCGTTTTAAGCATGCGCATGCATCTTTTGGTAGACGCGGACGCAGTTTTCTGCAAAACCACACGATAGGCATGCAAATGGTGCTTTTGGCAGAACGCGCGCGTGGATTTCTACCAAACGACGTGAAAAGCATGCCGATGCTGCTCTTTTTAGCACCCGCACATGGATTTGTGCCAAAACGCGTTTTTAGCATGCACATGCATCTTTTGGTAGACGCGGACGCAGTTTTCTGCAAAACCACACGATATGCATGAAAATGGTGCTTTTGGCAGAACGCGCGTGTGGATTTCTACCAAACGACGTGAAAAGCATGCCGATGCTGCTCTTTTTAGCACCCGCACATGGATTTGTGCCAAAACGCGTTTTTAGCATGCACATGCATCTTTTGGTAGACGCGGACGCAGTTTTCTGCAAAACCACACGATATGCATGCAAATGGTGCTTTTGGCAGAACGCGCGTGTGGATTTCTACCAAACGACGTGAAAAGCATGCCGATGCTGCTCTTTTTAGCACCCGCACATGGATTTGTGCCAAAACGCGTTTTAAGCATGCGCATGCATCTTTTGGTAGACGCGGACGCAGTTTTCTGCAAAACCACACGATATGCATGCAAATGGTGCTTTTGGCAGAACGCGCGCGTGGATTTCTACCAAACGACGTGAAAAGCATGCCGATGCTGCTCTTTTTAACATCCGAACATGGATTTGTGCCAAAGCGCGTTTTAAGCATGCGCATGCATCTTTTGGTAGACGCGGACGCAGTTTTCTGCAAAACCACACGATAGGCATGCAAATGGTGCTTTTTGCAGAACGCGCGTGTGGATTTCTACCAAACGACGTGAAAAGCATGCCGATGCTGCTCTTTTTAGCACCCGCACATGGAGTTGTGCCAAAACGCGTTTTAAGCATGCGCATGCATCTTTTGGTAGACGCGGACGCAGTTTTCTGCAAAACCACACGATATGCATGCAAATGGTGCTTTTGGCAGAACGCGCGCGTGGATTTCTACCAAACGACGTGAAAAGCATGCCGATGCTGCTCTTTTTAACATCCGCACATGGATTTGTGCCAAAACGCGTTTTAAGCATGCGCATGCATCTTTTGGTAGACGCGGACGCAGTTTTCTGCAAAACCACACGATAGGCATGCAAATGGTGCTTTTGGCAGAACGCGCGCATGGATTTCTACCAAACGACGTGAAAAGCATGCCGATGCTGCTCTTTTTAGCACCCGCACATGGATTTGTGCCAAAACGCGTTTTTAGCATGCACATGCATCTTTTGGTAGACGCGGACGCAGTTTTCTGCAAAACCACACGATATGCATGCAAATGGTGCTTTTGGCAGAACGCGCGTGTGGATTTCTACCAAACGACGTGAAAAGCATGCCGATGCTGCTCTTTTTAGCACCCGCACATGGATTTGTGCCAAAACGCGTTTTAAGCATGCGCATGCATCTTTTGGTAGACGCGGACGCAGTTTTCTGCAAAACCACACGATAGGCATGCAAATGGTGCTTTTGGCAGAACGCGCGTGTGGATTTCTACCAAACGACGTGAAAAGCATGCCGATGCTGCTCTTTTTAGCACCCGCACATGGATTTGTGCCAAAGCGCGTTTTAAGCATGCGCATGCATCTTTTGGTAGACGCGGACGCAGTTTTCTGCAAAACCACACGATATGCATGCAAATGGTGCTTTTGGCAGAACGCGCGTGTGGATTTCTACCAAACGACGTGAAAAGCATGCCGATGCTGCTCTTTTTAGCACCCGCACATGGATTTGTGCCAAAACGCGTTTTAAGCATGCGCATGCATCTTTTGGTAGACGCGGACGCAGTTTTCTGCAAAACCACACGATATGCATGCAAATGGTGCTTTTGGCAGAACGCGCGCGTGGATTTCTACCAAACGACGTGAAAAGCATGCCGATGCTGCTCTTTTTAACATCCGCACATGGATTTGTGCCAAAGCGCGTTTTAAGCATGCGCATGCATCTTTTGGTAGACGCGGACGCAGTTTTCTGCAAAACCACACGATAGGCATGCAAATGGTGCTTTTGGCAGAACGCGCGTGTGGATTTCTACCAAACGACGTGAAAAGCATGCCGATGCTGCTCTTTTTAGCACCCGCACATGGATTTGTGCCAAAACGCGTTTTAAGCATGCGCATGCATCTTTTGGTAGACGCGGACGCAGTTTTCTGCAAAACCACACGATATGCATGCAAATGGTGCTTTTGGCAGAACGCGCGCATGGATTTCTACCAAACGACGTGAAAAGCATGCCGATGCTGCTCTTTTTAACATCCGCACATGGATTTGTGCCAAAACGCGTTTTAAGCATGCGCATGCATCTTTTGGTAGACGCGG
The DNA here is from genome assembly GCF_050947875.1 of Dermacentor variabilis. Classification (NCBI taxonomy): domain Eukaryota; kingdom Metazoa; phylum Arthropoda; class Arachnida; order Ixodida; family Ixodidae; genus Dermacentor; species Dermacentor variabilis. Next base: position 135,499 of record NW_027460814.1, on the reverse strand, counting down.
ACGCAGTTTTCTGCAAAACCACACGATAGGCATGCAAATGGTGCTTTTGGCAGAACGCGCGCGTGGATTTCTACCAAACGACGTGAAAAGCATGCCGATGCTGCTCTTTTTAGCACCCGCACATGGATTTGTGCCAAAACGCGTTTTTAGCATGCACATGCATCTTTTGGTAGACGCGGACGCAGTTTTCTGCAAAACCACACGATATGCATGCAAATGGTGCTTTTGGCAGAACGCGCGCGTGGATTTCTACCAAACGACGTGAAAAGCATGCCGATGCTGCTCTTTTTAACATCCGCACATGGATTTGTGCCAAAACGCGTTTTAAGCATGCGCATGCATCTTTTGGTAGACGCGGACGCAGTTTTCTGCAAAACCACACGATAGGCATGCAAATGGTGCTTTTGGCAGAACGCGCGCGTGGATTTCTACCAAACGACGTGAAAAGCATGCCGATGCTGCTCTTTTTAGCACCCGCACATGGATTTGTGCCAAAACGCGTTTTTAGCATGCGCATGCATCTTTTGGTAGACGCGGACGCAGTTTTCTGCAAAACCACACGATATGCATGAAAATGGTGCTTTTGGCAGAACGCGCGTGTGGATTTCTACCAAACGACGTGAAAAGCATGCCGATGCTGCTCTTTTTAACATCCGCACATGGATTTGTGCCAAAACGCGTTTTTAGCATGCACATGCATCTTTTGGTAGACGCGGACGCAGTTTTCTGCAAAACCACACGATATGCATGCAAATGGTGCTTTTGGCAGAACGCGCGTGTGGATTTCTACCAAACGACGTGAAAAGCATGCCGATGCTGCTCTTTTTAGCACCCGCACATGGATTTGTGCCAAAACGCGTTTTTAGCATGCACATGCATCTTTTGGTAGACGCGGACGCAGTTTTCTGGAAAACCACACGATAGGCATGCAAATGGTGCTTTTGGCAGAACGCGCGTGTGGATTTCTACCAAACGACGTGAAAAGCATGCCGATGCTGCTCTTTTTAGCACCCGCACATGGATTTGTGCCAAAACGCGTTTTAAGCATGCGCATGCATCTTTTGGTAGACGCGGACGCAGTTTTCTGCAAAACCAAACGATATGCATGCAAATGGTGCTTTTGGCAGAACGCGCGCGTGGATTTCTACCAAACGACGTGAAAAGCATGCCGATGCTGCTCTTTTTAACATCCGAACATGGATTTGTGCCAAAGCGCGTTTTAAGCATGCGCATGCATCTTTTGGTAGACGCGGACGCAGTTTTCTGCAAAACCACACGATAGGCATGCAAATGGTGCTTTTTGCAGAACGCGCGTGTGGATTTCTACCAAACGACGTGAAAAGCATGCCGATGCTGCTCTTTTTAGCACCCGCACATGGATTTGTGCCAAAACGCGTTTTAAGCATGCGCATGCATCTTTTGGTAGACGCGGACGCAGTTTTCTGCAAAACCACACGATATGCATGCAAATGGTGCTTTTGGCAGAACGCGCGCGTGGATTTCTACCAAACGACGTGAAAAGCATGCCGATGCTGCTCTTTTTAACATCCGCACATGGATTTGTGCCAAAACGCGTTTTAAGCATGCGCATGCATCTTTTGGTAGACGCGGACGCAGTTTTCTGCAAAACCACACGATAGGCATGCAAATGGTGCTTTTGGCAGAACGCGCGCATGGATTTCTACCAAACGACGTGAAAAGCATGCCGATGCTGCTCTTTTTAGCACCCGCACATGGATTTGTGCCAAAACGCGTTTTTAGCATGCACATGCATATTTTGGTAGACGCGGACGCAGTTTTCTGCAAAACCACACGATATGCATGCAAATGGTGCTTTTGGCAGAACGCGCGTGTGGATTTCTACCAAACGACGTGAAAAGCATGCCGATGCTGCTCTTTTTAGCACCCGCACATGGATTTGTGCCAAAACGCGTTTTGAGCATGTGCATGCATCTTTTGGTAGACGCGGACGCAGTTTTCTGCAAAACCACACGATAGGCATGCAAATGGTGCTTTTGGCAGAACGCGCGTGTGGATTTCTACCAAACGACGTGAAAAGCATGCCGATGCTGCTCTTTTTAGCACCCGCACATGGATTTGTGCCAAAGCGCGTTTTAAGCATGCGCATGCATCTTTTGGTAGACGCGGACGCAGTTTTCTGCAAAACCACACGATATGCATGCAAATGGTGCTTTTGGCAGAACGCGCGTGTGGATTTCTACCAAACGACGTGAAAAGCATGCCGATGCTGCTCTTTTTAGCACCCGCACATGGATTTGTGCCAAAACGCGTTTTAAGCATGCGCATGCATCTTTTGGTAGACGCGGACGCAGTTTTCTGCAAAACCACACGATATGCATGCAAATGGTGCTTTTGGCAGAACGCGCGCGTGGATTTCTACCAAACGACGTGAAAAGCATGCCGATGCTGCTCTTTTTAACATCCGCACATGGATTTGTGCCAAAGCGCGTTTTAAGCATGCGCATGCATCTTTTGGTAGACGCGGACGCAGTTTTCTGCAAAACCACACGATAGGCATGCAAATGGTGCTTTTGGCAGAACGCGCGTGTGGATTTCTACCAAACGACGTGAAAAGCATGCCGATGCTGCTCTTTTTAGCACCCGCACATGGATTTGTGCCAAAACGCGTTTTAAGCATGCGCATGCATCTTTTGGTAGACGCGGACGCAGTTTTCTGCAAAACCACACGATATGCATGCAAATGGTGCTTTTGGCAGAACGCGCGCGTGGATTTCTACCAAACGACGTGAAAAGCATGCCGATGCTGCTCTTTTTAACATCCGCACATGGATTTGTGCCAAAACGCGTTTTAAGCATGCGCATGCATCTTTTGGTAGACGCGGACGCAGTTTTCTGCAAAACCACACGATAGGCATGCAAATGGTGCTTTTGGCAGAACGCGCGCGTGGATTTCTACCAAACGACGTGAAAAGCATGCCGATGCTGCTCTTTTTAGCACCCGCACATGGATTTGTGCCAAAACGCGTTTTTAGCATGCACATGCATCTTTTGGTAGACGCGGACGCAGTTTTCTGCAAAACCACACGATATGCATGAAAATGGTGCTTTTGGCAGAACGCGCGTGTGGATTTCTACCAAACGACGTGAAAAGCATGCCGATGCTGCTCTTTTTAACATCCGCACATGGATTTGTGCCAAAACGCGTTTTTAGCATGCACATGCATCTTTTGGTAGACGCGGACGCAGTTTTCTGCAAAACCACACGATATGCATGCAAATGGTGCTTTTGGCAGAACGCGCGCGTGGATTTCTACCAAACGACGTGAAAAGCATGCCGATGCTGCTCTTTTTAACATCCGCACATGGATTTGTGCCAAAACGCGTTTTAAGCATGCGCATGCATCTTTTGGTAGACGCGGACGCAGTTTTCTGCAAAACCACACAATAGGCATGCAAATGGTGCTTTTGGCAGAACGCGCGCGTGGATTTCTACCAAACGACGTGAAAAGCATGCCGATGCTGCTCTTTTTAGCACCCGCACATGGATTTGTGCCAAAACGCGTTTTTAGCATGCGCATGCATCTTTTGGTAGACGCGGACGCAGTTTTCTGCAAAACCACACGATATGCATGAAAATGGTGCTTTTGGCAGAACGCGCGTGTGGATTTCTACCAAACGACGTGAAAAGCATGCCGATGCTGCTCTTTTTAACATCCGCACATGGATTTGTGCCAAAACGCGTTTTTAGCATGCACATGCATCTTTTGGTAGACGCGGACGCAGTTTTCTGCAAAACCACACGATATGCATGCAAATGGTGCTTTTGGCAGAACGCGCGTGTGGATTTCTACCAAACGACGTGAAAAGCATGCCGATGCTGCTCTTTTTAACATCCGCACATGGATTTGTGCCAAAGCGCGTTTTAAGCATGCGCATGCATCTTTTGGTAGACGCGGACGCAGTTTTCTGCAAAACCACACGATAGGCATGCAAATGGTGCTTTTGGCAGAACGCGCGTGTGGATTTCTACCAAACGACGTGAAAAGCATGCCGATGCTGCTCTTTTTAGCACCCGCACATGGATTTGTGCCAAAACGCGTTTTTAGCATGCACATGCATCTTTTGGTAGACGCGGACGCAGTTTTCTGCAAAACCACACGATATGCATGCAAATGGTGCTTTTGGCAGAACGCGCGTGTGGATTTCTACCAAACGACGTGAAAAGCATGCCGATGCTGCTCTTTTTAACATCCGCACATGGATTTGTGCCAAAACGCGTTTTTAGCATGCGCATGCATCTTTTGGTAGACGCGGACGCAGTTTTCTGCAAAACTACACGATATGCATGCAAATGGTGCTTTTGGCAGAACGCGCGTGTGGATTTCTACCAAACGACGTGAAAAGCATGCCGATGCTGCTCTTTTTAACATCCGCACATGGATTTGTGCCAAAACGCGTTTTAAGCATGCGCATGCATCTTTTGGTAGACGCGGACGCAGTTTTCTGCAAAACCACACGATATGCATGCAAATGGTGCTTTTGGCAGAACGCGCGCGTGGATTTCTACCAAACGACGTGAAAAGCATGCCGATGCTGCTCTTTTTAACATCCGCACATGGATTTGTGCCAAAACGCGTTTTTAGCATGCACATGCATCTTTTGGTAGACGCGGACGCAGTTTTCTGCAAAACCACACGATATGCATGCAAATGGTGCTTTTGGCAGAACGCGCGCGTGGATTTCTACCAAACGACGTGAAAAGCATGCCGATGCTGCTCTTTTTAACATCCGCACATGGATTTGTGCCAAAGCGCGTTTTAAGCATGCGCATGCATCTTTTGGTAGACGCGGACGCAGTTTTCTGCAAAACCACACGATAGGCATGCAAATAGTGCTTTTTGCAGAACGCGCGTGTGGATTTCTACCAAACGACGTGAAAAGCATGCCGATGCTGCTCTTTTTAGCACCCGCACATGGATTTGTGCCAAAACGCGTTTTAAGCATGCGCATGCATCTTTTGGTAGACGCGGACGCAGTTTTCTGCAAAACCACACGATATGCATGCAAATGGTGCTTTTGGCAGAACGCGCGCGTGGATTTCTACCAAACGACGTGAAAAGCATGCCGATGCTGCTCTTTTTAACATCCGCACATGGATTTGTGCCAAAACGCGTTTTAAGCATGCGCATGCATCTTTTGGTAGACGCGGACGCAGTTTTCTGCAAAACCACACGATAGGCATGCAAATGGTGCTTTTGGCAGAACGCGCGCATGGATTTCTACCAAACGACGTGAAAAGCATGCCGATGCTGCTCTTTTTAGCACCCGCACATGGATTTGTGCCAAAACGCGTTTTTAGCATGCACATGCATCTTTTGGTAGACGCGGACGCAGTTTTCTGCAAAACCACACGATATGCATGCAAATGGTGCTTTTGGCAGAACGCGCGTGTGGATTTCTACCAAACGACGTGAAAAGCATGCCGATGCTGCTCTTTTTAGCACCCGCACATGGATTTGTGCCAAAACGCGTTTTAAGCATGCGCATGCATGTTTTGGTAGACGCGGACGCAGTTTTCTGCAAAACCACACGATAGGCATGCAAATGGTGCTTTTGGCAGAACGCGCGTGTGGATTTCTACCAAACGACGTGAAAAGCATGCCGATGCTGCTCTTTTTAGCACCCGCACATGGATTTGTGCCAAAGCGCGTTTTAAGCATGCGCATGCATCTTTTGGTAGACGCGGACGCAGTTTTCTGCAAAACCACACGATATGCATGCAAATGGTGCTTTTGGCAGAACGCGCGTGTGGATTTCTACCAAACGACGTGAAAAGCATGCCGATGCTGCTCTTTTTAACATCCGCACATGGATTTGTGCCAAAACGCGTTTTTAGCATGCACATGCATCTTTTGGTAGACGCGGACGCAGTTTTCTGCAAAACCACACGATATGCATGCAAATGGTGCTTTTGGCAGAACGCGCGTGTGGATTTCTACCAAACGACGTGAAAAGCATGCCGATGCTGCTCTTTTTAACATCCGCACATGGATTTGTGCCAAAGCGCGTTTTAAGCATGCGCATGCATCTTTTGGTAGACGCGGACGCAGTTTTCTGCAAAACCACACGATAGGCATGCAAATGGTGCTTTTGGCAGAACGCGCGTGTGGATTTCTACCAAACGACGTGAAAAGCATGCCGATGCTGCTCTTTTTAGCACCCGCACATGGATTTGTGCCAAAACGCGTTTTAAGCATGCGCATGCATCTTTTGGTAGACGCGGACGCAGTTTTCTGCAAAACCACACGATATGCATGCAAATGGTGCTTTTGGCAGAACGCGCGCGTGGATTTCTACCAAACGACGTGAAAAGCATGCCGATGCTGCTCTTTTTAACATCCGCACATGGATTTGTGCCAAAGCGCGTTTTAAGCATGCGCATGCATCTTTTGGTAGACGCGGACGCAGTTTTCTGCAAAACCACACGATAGGCATGCAAATGGTGCTTTTTGCAGAACGCGCGTGTGGATTTCTACCAAACGACGTGAAAAGCATGCCGATGCTGCTCTTTTTAGCACCCGCACATGGATTTGTGCCAAAACGCGTTTTAAGCATGCGCATGCATCTTTTGGTAGACGCGGACGCAGTTTTCTGCAAAACCACACGATATGCATGCAAATGGTGCTTTTGGCAGAACGCGCGCGTGGATTTCTACCAAACGACGTGAAAAGCATGCCGATGCTGCTCTTTTTAACATCCGCACATGGATTTGTGCCAAAACGCGTTTTAAGCATGCGCATGCATCTTTTGGTAGACGCGGACGCAGTTTTCTGCAAAACCACACGATAGGCATGCAAATGGTGCTTTTGGCAGAACGCGCGCATGGATTTCTACCAAACGACGTGAAAAGCATGCCGATGCTGCTCTTTTTAGCACCCGCACATGGATTTGTGCCAAAACGCGTTTTTAGCATGCACATGCATCTTTTGGTAGACGCGGACGCAGTTTTCTGCAAAACCACACGATATGCATGCAAATGGTGCTTTTGGCAGAACGCGCGTGTGGATTTCTACCAAACGACGTGAAAAGCATGCCGATGCTGCTCTTTTTAGCACCCGCACATGGATTTGTGCCAAAACGCGTTTTAAGCATGCGCATGCATGTTTTGGTAGACGCGGACGCAGTTTTCTGCAAAACCACACGATAGGCATGCAAATGGTGCTTTTGGCAGAACGCGCGTGTGGATTTCTACCAAACGACGTGAAAAGCATGCCGATGCTGCTCTTTTTAGCACCCGCACATGGATTTGTGCCAAAGCGCGTTTTAAGCATGCGCATGCATCTTTTGGTAGACGCGGACGCAGTTTTCTGCAAAACCACACGATATGCATGCAAATGGTGCTTTTGGCAGAACGCGCGTGTGGATTTCTACCAAACGACGTGAAAAGCATGCCGATGCTGCTCTTTTTAGCACCCGCACATGGATATGTGCCAAAACGCGTTTTAAGCATGCGCATGCATCTTTTGGTAGACGCGGACGCAGTTTTCTGCAAAACCACACGATATGCATGCAAATGGTGCTTTTGGCAGAACGCGCGTGTGGATTTCTACCAAACGACGTGAAAAGCATGCCGATGCTGCTCTTTTTAACATCCGCACATGGATTTGTGCCAAAGCGCGTTTTAAGCATGCGCATGCATCTTTTGGTAGACGCGGACGCAGTTTTCTGCAAAACCACACGATAGGCATGCAAATGGTGCTTTTGGCAGAACGCGCGTGTGGATTTCTACCAAACGACGTGAAAAGCATGCCGATGCTGCTCTTTTTAGCACCCGCACATGGATTTGTGCCAAAACGCGTTTTAAGCATGCGCATGCATCTTTTGGTAGACGCGGACGCAGTTTTCTGCAAAACCACACGATAGGCATGCAAATGGTGCTTTTGGCAGAACGCGCGTGTGGATTTCTACCAAACGACGTGAAAAGCATGCCGATGCTGCTCTTTTTAGCACCCGCACATGGATTTGTGCCAAAACGCGTTTTAAGCATGCGCATGCATCTTTTGGTAGACGCGGACGCAGTTTTCTGCAAAACCACACGATATGCATGCAAATGGTGCTTTTGGCAGAACGCGCGCGTGGATTTCTACCAAACGACGTGAAAAGCATGCCGATGCTGCTCTTTTTAACATCCGAACATGGATTTGTGCCAAAGCGCGTTTTAAGCATGCGCATGCATCTTTTGGTAGACGCGGACGCAGTTTTCTGCAAAACCACACGATAGGCATGCAAATGGTGCTTTTTGCAGAACGCGCGTGTGGATTTCTACCAAACGACGTGAAAAGCATGCCGATGCTGCTCTTTTTAGCACCCGCACATGGATTTGTGCCAAAACGCGTTTTAAGCATGCGCATGCATCTTTTGGTAGACGCGGACGCAGTTTTCTGCAAAACCACACGATATGCATGCAAATGGTGCTTTTGGCAGAACGCGCGCGTGGATTTCTACCAAACGACGTGAAAAGCATGCCGATGCTGCTCTTTTTAACATCCGCACATGGATTTGTGCCAAAACGCGTTTTAAGCATGCGCATGCATCTTTTGGTAGACGCGGACGCAGTTTTCTGCAAAACCACACGATAGGCATGCAAATGGTGCTTTTGGCAGAACGCGCGCATGGATTTCTACCAAACGACGTGAAAAGCATGCCGATGCTGCTCTTTTTAGCACCCGCACATGGATTTGTGCCAAAACGCGTTTTTAGCATGCACATGCATCTTTTGGTAGACGCGGACGCAGTTTTCTGCAAAACCACACGATATGCATGCAAATGGTGCTTTTGGCAGAACGCGCGTGTGGATTTCTACCAAACGACGTGAAAAGCATGCCGATGCTGCTCTTTTTAGCACCCGCACATGGATTTGTGCCAAAACGCGTTTTGAGCATGCGCATGCATCTTTTGGTAGACGCGGACGCAGTTTTCTGCAAAACCACACGATAGGCATGCAAATGGTGCTTTTGGCAGAACGCGCGTGTGGATTTCTACCAAACGACGTGAAAAGCATGCCGATGCTGCTCTTTTTAGCACCCGCACATGGATTTGTGCCAAAGCGCGTTTTAAGCATGCGCATGCATCTTTTGGTAGACGCGGACGCAGTTTTCTGCAAAACCACACGATATGCATGCAAATGGTGCTTTTGGCAGAACGCGCGTGTGGATTTCTACCAAACGACGTGAAAAGCATGCCGATGCTGCTCTTTTTAGCACCCGCACATGGATTTGTGCCAAAACGCGTTTTAAGCATGCGCATGCATCTTTTGGTAGACGCGGACGCAGTTTTCTGCAAAACCACACGATATGCATGCAAATGGTGCTTTTGGCAGAACGCGCGCGTGGATTTCTACCAAACGACGTGAAAAGCATGCCGATGCTGCTCTTTTTAACATCCGCACATGGATTTGTGCCAAAGCGCGTTTTAAGCATGCGCATGCATCTTTTGGTAGACGCGGACGCAGTTTTCTGCAAAACCACACGATAGGCATGCAAATGGTGCTTTTGGCAGAACGCGCGTGTGGATTTCTACCAAACGACGTGAAAAGCATGCCGATGCTGCTCTTTTTAGCACCCGCACATGGATTTGTGCCAAAACGCGTTTTAAGCATGCGCATGCATCTTTTGGTAGACGCGGACGCAGTTTTCTGCAAAACCACACGATATGCATGCAAATGGTGCTTTTGGCAGAACGCGCGCGTGGATTTCTACCAAACGACGTGAAAAGCATGCCGATGCTGCTCTTTTTAACATCCGCACATGGATTTGTGCCAAAACGCGTTTTAAGCATGCGCATGCATCTTTTCGTAGACGCGGACGCAGTTTTCTGCAAAACCACACGATAGGCATGCAAATGGTGCTTTTGGCAGAACGCGCGCGTGGATTTCTACCAAACGACGTGAAAAGCATGCCGATGCTGCTCTTTTTAGCACCCGCACATGGATTTGTGCCAAAACGCGTTTTTAGCATGCACATGCATCTTTTGGTAGACGCGGACGCAGTTTTCTGCAAAACCACACGATATGCATGAAAATGGTGCTTTTGGCAGAACGCGCGTGTGGATTTCTACCAAACGACGTGAAAAGCATGCCGATGCTGCTCTTTTTAACATCCGCACATGGATTTGTGCCAAAACGCGTTTTTAGCATGCACATGCATCTTTTGGTAGACGCGGACGCAGTTTTCTGCAAAACCACACGATATGCATGCAAATGGTGCTTTTGGCAGAACGCGCGTGTGGATTTCTACCAAACGACGTGAAAAGCATGCCGATGCTGCTCTTTTTAACATCCGCACATGGATTTGTGCCAAAGCGCGTTTTAAGCATGCGCATGCATCTTTTGGTAGACGCGGACGCAGTTTTCTGCAAAACCACACGATAGGCATGCAAATGGTGCTTTTGGCAGAACGCGCGTGTGGATTTCTACCAAACGACGTGAAAAGCATGCCGATGCTGCTCTTTTTAGCACCCGCACATGGATTTGTGCCAAAACGCGTTTTTAGCATGCACATGCATCTTTTGGTAGACGCGGACGCAGTTTTCTGCAAAACCACACGATATGCATGCAAATGGTGCTTTTGGCAGAACGCGCGTGTGGATTTCTACCAAACGACGTGAAAAGCATGCCGATGCTGCTCTTTTTAACATCCGCACATGGATTTGTGCCAAAACGCGTTTTTAGCATGCACATGCATCTTTTGGTAGACGCGGACGCAGTTTTCTGCAAAACCACACGATATGCATGCAAATGGTGCTTTTGGCAGAACGCGCGTGTGGATTTCTACCAAACGACGTGAAAAGCATGCCGATGCTGCTCTTTTTAACATCCGCACATGGATTTGTGCCAAAGCGCGTTTTAAGCATGCGCATGCATCTTTTGGTAGACGCGGACGCAGTTTTCTGCAAAACCACACGATAGGCATGCAAATGGTGCTTTTGGCAGAACGCGCGTGTGGATTTCTACCAAACGACGTGAAAAGCATGCCGATGCTGCTCTTTTTAGCACCCGCACATGGATTTGTGCCAAAACGCGTTTTAAGCATGCGCATGCATCTTTTGGTAGACGCGGACGCAGTTTTCTGCAAAACCACACGATAGGCATGCAAATGGTGCTTTTTGCAGAACGCGCGTGTGGATTTCTACCAAACGACGTGAAAAGCATGCCGATGCTGCTCTTTTTAGCACCCGCACATGGATTTGTGCCAAAACGCGTTTTAAGCATGCGCATGCATCTTTTGGTAGACGCGGACGCAGTTTTCTGCAAAACCACACGATATGCATGCAAATGGTGCTTTTGGCAGAACGCGCGCGTGGATTTCTACCAAACGACGTGAAAAGCATGCCGATGCTGCTCTTTTTAACATCCGCACATGGATTTGTGCCAAAACGCGTTTTAAGCATGCGCATGCATCTTTTGGTAGACGCGGACGCAGTTTTCTGCAAAACCACACGATAGGCATGCAAATGGTGCTTTTGGCAGAACGCGCGCATGGATTTCTACCAAACGACGTGAAAAGCATGCCGATGCTGCTCTTTTTAGCACCCGCACATGGATTTGTGCCAAAACGCGTTTTTAGCATGCACATGCATCTTTTGGTAGACGCGGACGCAGTTTTCTGCAAAACCACACGATATGCATGCAAATGGTGCTTTTGGCAGAACGCGCGTGTGGATTTCTACCAAACGACGTGAAAAGCATGCCGATGCTGCTCTTTTTAGCACCCGCACATGGATTTGTGCCAAAACGCGTTTTAAGCATGCGCATGCATGTTTTGGTAGACGCGGACGCAGTTTTCTGCAAAACCACACGATAGGCATGCAAATGGTGCTTTTGGCAGAACGCGCGTGTGGATTTCTACCAAACGACGTGAAAAGCATGCCGATGCTGCTCTTTTTAGCACCCGCACATGGATTTGTGCCAAAGCGCGTTTTAAGCATGCGCATGCATCTTTTGGTAGACGCGGACGCAGTTTTCTGCAAAACCACACGATATGCATGCAAATGGTGCTTTTGGCAGAACGCGCGTGTGGATTTCTACCAAACGACGTGAAAAGCATGCCGATGCTGCTCTTTTTAGCACCCGCACATGGATTTGTGCCAAAACGCGTTTTAAGCATGCGCATGCATCTTTTGGTAGACGCGGACGCAGTTTTCTGCAAAACCACACGATATGCATGCAAATGGTGCTTTTGGCAGAACGCGCGTGTGGATTTCTACCAAACGACGTGAAAAGCATGCCGAAGCTGCTCTTTTTAGCACCCGCACATGGATTTGTGCCAAAACGCGTTTTAAGCATGCGCATGCATCTTTTGGTAGACGCGGACGCAGTTTTCTGCAAAACCACACGATATGCATGCAAATGGTGCTTTTGGCAGAACGCGCGCGTGGATTTCTACCAAACGACGTGAAAAGCATGCCGATGCTGCTCTTTTTAACATCCGCACATGGATTTGTGCCAAAGCGCGTTTTAAGCATGCGCATGCATCTTTTGGTAGACGCGGACGCAGTTTTCTGCAAAACCACACGATATGCATGCAAATGGTGCTTTTGGCAGAACGCGCGTGTGGATTTCTACCAAACGACGTGAAAAGCATGCCGATGCTGCTCTTTTTAACATCCGCACATGGATTTGTGCCAAAGCGCGTTTTAAGCATGCGCATGCATCTTTTGGTAGACGCGGACGCAGTTTTCTGCAAAACCACACGATAGGCATGCAAATGGTGCTTTTGGCAGAACGCGCGTGTGGATTTCTACCAAACGACGTGAAAAGCATGCCGATGCTGCTCTTTTTAGCACCCGCACATGGATTTGTGCCAAAACGCGTTTTAAGCATGCGCATGCATCTTTTGGTAGACGCGGACGCAGTTTTCTGCAAAACCACACGATATGCATGCAAATGGTGCTTTTGGCAGAACGCGCGCGTGGATTTCTACCAAACGACGTGAAAAGCATGCCGATGCTGCTCTTTTTAACATCCGCACATGGATTTGTGCCAAAACGCGTTTTAAGCATGCGCATGCATCTTTTGGTAGACGCAGTTTTCTGCAAAACCACACGATAGGCATGCAAATGGTGCTTTTTGCAGAACGCGCGTGTGGATTTCTACCAAACGACGTGAAAAGCATGCCGATGCTGCTCTTTTTAGCACCCGCACATGGATTTGTGCCAAAACGCGTTTTAAGCATGCGCATGCATCTTTTGGTAGACGCGGACGCAGTTTTCTGCAAAACCACACGATATGCATGCAAATGGTGCTTTTGGCAGAACGCGCGCGTGGATTTCTACCAAACGACGTGAAAAGCATGCCGATGCTGCTCTTTTTAACATCCGCACATGGATTTGTGCCAAAGCGCGTTTTAAGCATGCGCATGCATCTTTTGGTAGACGCGGACGCAGTTTTCTGCAAAACCACACGATAGGCATGCAAATGGTGCTTTTGGCAGAACGCGCGTGTGGATTTCTACCAAACGACGTGAAAAGCATGCCGATGCTGCTCTTTTTAGCACCCGCACATGGATTTGTGCCAAAACGCGTTTTAAGCATGCGCATGCATCTTTTGGTAGACGCGGACGCAGTTTTCTGCAAAACCACACGATATGCATGCAAATGGTGCTTTTGGCAGAACGCGCGCGTGGATTTCTACCAAACGACGTGAAAAGCATGCCGATGCTGCTCTTTTTAACATCCGCACATGGATTTGTGCCAAAACGCGTTTTTAGCATGCACATGCATCTTTTGGTAGACGCGGACGCAGTTTTCTGCAAAACCACACGATATGCATGCAAATGGTGCTTTTGGCAGAACGCGCGTGTGGATTTCTACCAAACGACGTGAAAAGCATGCCGATGCTGCTCTTTTTAACATCCGCACATGGATTTGTGCCAAAGCGCGTTTTAAGCATGCGCATGCATCTTTTGGTAGACGCGGACGCAGTTTTCTGCAAAACCACACGATAGGCATGCAAATGGTGCTTTTGGCAGAACGCGCGTGTGGATTTCTACCAAACGACGTGAAAAGCATGCCGATGCTGCTCTTTTTAGCACCCGCACATGGATTTGTGCCAAAACGCGTTTTTAGCATGCGCATGCATCTTTTGGTAGACGCGGACGCAGTTTTCTGCAAAACCACACGATATGCATGAAAATGGTGCTTTTGGCAGAACGCGCGTGTGGATTTCTACCAAACGACGTGAAAAGCATGCCGATGCTGCTCTTTTTAACATCCGCACATGGATTTGTGCCAAAACGCGTTTTTAGCATGCACATGCATCTTTTGGTAGACGCGGACGCAGTTTTCTGCAAAACCACACGATATGCATGCAAATGGTGCTTTTGGCAGAACGCGCGTGTGGATTTCTACCAAACGACGTGAAAAGCATGCCGATGCTGCTCTTTTTAACATCCGCACATGGATTTGTGCCAAAGCGCGTTTTAAGCATGCGCATGCATCTTTTGGTAGACGCGGACGCAGTTTTCTGCAAAACCACACGATAGGCATGCAAATGGTGCTTTTGGCAGAACGCGCGTGTGGATTTCTACCAAACGACGTGAAAAGCATGCCGATGCTGCTCTTTTTAGCACCCGCACATGGATTTGTGCCAAAACGCGTTTTTAGCATGCACATGCATCTTTTGGTAGACGCGGACGCAGTTTTCTGCAAAACCACACGATATGCATGCAAATGGTGCTTTTGGCAGAACGCGCGTGTGGATTTCTACCAAACGACGTGAAAAGCATGCCGATGCTGCTCTTTTTAACATCCGCACATGGATTTGTGCCAAAACGCGTTTTTAGCATGCGCATGCATCTTTTGGTAGACGCGGACGCAGTTTTCTGCAAAACTACACGATATGCATGCAAATGGTGCTTTTGGCAGAACGCGCGTGTGGATTTCTACCAAACGACGTGAAAAGCATGCCGATGCTGCTCTTTTTAACATCCGCACATGGATTTGTGCCAAAACGCGTTTTAAGCATGCGCATGCATCTTTTGGTAGACGCGGACGCAGTTTTCTGCAAAACCACACGATATGCATGCAAATGGTGCTTTTGGCAGAACGCGCGCGTGGATTTCTACCAAACGACGTGAAAAGCATGCCGATGCTGCTCTTTTTAACATCCGCACATGGATTTGTGCCAAAACGCGTTTTTAGCATGCACATGCATCTTTTGGTAGACGCGGACGCAGTTTTCTGCAAAACCACACGATATGCATGCAAATGGTGCTTTTGGCAGAACGCGCGCGTGGATTTCTACCAAACGACGTGAAAAGCATGCCGATGCTGCTCTTTTTAACATCCGCACATGGATTTGTGCCAAAGCGCGTTTTAAGCATGCGCATGCATCTTTTGGTAGACGCGGACGCAGTTTTCTGCAAAACCACACGATAGGCATGCAAATGGTGCTTTTTGCAGAACGCGCGTGTGGATTTCTACCAAACGACGTGAAAAGCATGCCGATGCTGCTCTTTTTAGCACCCGCACATGGATTTGTGCCAAAACGCGTTTTAAGCATGCGCATGCATCTTTTGGTAGACGCGGACGCAGTTTTCTGCAAAACCACACGATATGCATGCAAATGGTGCTTTTGGCAGAACGCGCGCGTGGATTTCTACCAAACGACGTGAAAAGCATGCCGATGCTGCTCTTTTTAACATCCGCACATGGATTTGTGCCAAAACGCGTTTTAAGCATGCGCATGCATCTTTTGGTAGACGCGGACGCAGTTTTCTGCAAAACCACACGATAGGCATGCAAATGGTGCTTTTGGCAGAACGCGCGCATGGATTTCTACCAAACGACGTGAAAAGCATGCCGATGCTGCTCTTTTTAGCACCCGCACATGGATTTGTGCCAAAACGCGTTTTTAGCATGCACATGCATCTTTTGGTAGACGCGGACGCAGTTTTCTGCAAAACCACACGATATGCATGCAAATGGTGCTTTTGGCAGAACGCGCGTGTGGATTTCTACCAAACGACGTGAAAAGCATGCCGATGCTGCTCTTTTTAGCACCCGCACATGGATTTGTGCCAAAACGCGTTTTAAGCATGCGCATGCATGTTTTGGTAGACGCGGACGCAGTTTTCTGCAAAACCACACGATAGGCATGCAAATGGTGCTTTTGGCAGAACGCGCGTGTGGATTTCTACCAAACGACGTGAAAAGCATGCCGATGCTGCTCTTTTTAACATCCGCACATGGATTTGTGCCAAAGCGCGTTTTAAGCATGCGCATGCATCTTTTGGTAGACGCGGACGCAGTTTTCTGCAAAACCACACGATAGGCATGCAAATGGTGCTTTTGGCAGAACGCGCGTGTGGATTTCTACCAAACGACGTGAAAAGCATGCCGATGCTGCTCTTTTTAGCACCCGCACATGGATTTGTGCCAAAACGCGTTTTAAGCATGCGCATGCATCTTTTGGTAGACGCGGACGCAGTTTTCTGCAAAACCACACGATATGCATGCAAATGGTGCTTTTGGCAGAACGCGCGCGTGGATTTCTACCAAACGACGTGAAAAGCATGCCGATGCTGCTCTTTTTAACATCCGCACATGGATTTGTGCCAAAGCGCGTTTTAAGCATGCGCATGCATCTTTTGGTAGACGCGGACGCAGTTTTCTGCAAAACCACACGATAGGCATGCAAATGGTGCTTTTTGCAGAACGCGCGTGTGGATTTCTACCAAACGACGTGAAAAGCATGCCGATGCTGCTCTTTTTAGCACCCGCACATGGATTTGTGCCAAAACGCGTTTTAAGCATGCGCATGCATCTTTTGGTAGACGCGGACGCAGTTTTCTGCAAAACCACACGATATGCATGCAAATGGTGCTTTTGGCAGAACGCGCGCGTGGATTTCTACCAAACGACGTGAAAAGCATGCCGATGCTGCTCTTTTTAACATCCGCACATGGATTTGTGCCAAAACGCGTTTTAAGCATGCGCATGCATCTTTTGGTAGACGCGGACGCAGTTTTCTGCAAAACCACACGATAGGCATGCAAATGGTGCTTTTGGCAGAACGCGCGCATGGATTTCTACCAAACGACGTGAAAAGCATGCCGATGCTGCTCTTTTTAGCACCCGCACATGGATTTGTGCCAAAACGCGTTTTTAGCATGCACATGCATCTTTTGGTAGACGCGGACGCAGTTTTCTGCAAAACCACACGATATGCATGCAAATGGTGCTTTTGGCAGAACGCGCGTGTGGATTTCTACCAAACGACGTGAAAAGCATGCCGATGCTGCTCTTTTTAGCACCCGCACATGGATTTGTGCCAAAACGCGTTTTAAGCATGCGCATGCATGTTTTGGTAGACGCGGACGCAGTTTTCTGCAAAACCACACGATAGGCATGCAAATGGTGCTTTTGGCAGAACGCGCGTGTGGATTTCTACCAAACGACGTGAAAAGCATGCCGATGCTGCTCTTTTTAGCACCCGCACATGGATTTGTGCCAAAGCGCGTTTTAAGCATGCGCATGCATCTTTTGGTAGACGCGGACGCAGTTTTCTGCAAAACCACACGATATGCATGCAAATGGTGCTTTTGGCAGAACGCGCGTGTGGATTTCTACCAAACGACGTGAAAAGCATGCCGATGCTGCTCTTTTTAGCACCCGCACATGGATATGTGCCAAAACGCGTTTTAAGCATGCGCATGCATCTTTTGGTAGACGCGGACGCAGTTTTCTGCAAAACCACACGATATGCATGCAAATGGTGCTTTTGGCAGAACGCGCGTGTGGATTTCTACCAAACGACGTGAAAAGCATGCCGATGCTGCTCTTTTTAGCACCCGCACATGGATTTGTGCCAAAACGCGTTTTAAGCATGCGCATGCATCTTTTGGTAGACGCGGACGCAGTTTTCTGCAAAACCACACGATATGCATGCAAATGGTGCTTTTGGCAGAACGCGCGCGTGGATTTCTACCAAACGACGTGAAAAGCATGCCGATGCTGCTCTTTTTAACATCCGCACATGGATTTGTGCCAAAGCGCGTTTTAAGCATGCGCATGCATCTTTTGGTAGACGCGGACGCAGTTTTCTGCAAAACCACACGATATGCATGCAAATGGTGCTTTTGGCAGAACGCGCGTGTGGATTTCTACCAAACGACGTGAAAAGCATGCCGATGCTGCTCTTTTTAACATCCGCACATGGATTTGTGCCAAAGCGCGTTTTAAGCATGCGCATGCATCTTTTGGTAGACGCGGACGCAGTTTTCTGCAAAACCACACGATAGGCATGCAAATGGTGCTTTTGGCAGAACGCGCGTGTGGATTTCTACCAAACGACGTGAAAAGCATGCCGATGCTGCTCTTTTTAGCACCCGCACATGGATTTGTGCCAAAACGCGTTTTAAGCATGCGCATGCATCTTTTGGTAGACGCGGACGCAGTTTTCTGCAAAACCACACGATATGCATGCAAATGGTGCTTTTGGCAGAACGCGCGCGTGGATTTCTACCAAACGACGTGAAAAGCATGCCGATGCTGCTCTTTTTAGCACCCGCACATGGATTTGTGCCAAAACGCGTTTTAAGCATGCGCATGCATCTTTTGGTAGACGCGGACGCAGTTTTCTGCAAAACCACACGATATGCATGCAAATGGTGCTTTTGGCAGAACGCGCGCGTGGATTTCTACCAAACGACGTGAAAAGCATGCCGATGCTGCTCTTTTTAACATCCGCACATGGATTTGTGCCAAAGCGCGTTTTAAGCATGCGCATGCATCTTTTGGTAGACGCGGACGCAGTTTTCTGCAAAACCACACGATAGGCATGCAAATGGTGCTTTTGGCAGAACGCCCGTGTGGATTTCTACCAAACGACGTGAAAAGCATGCCGATGCTGCTCTTTTTAGCACCCGCACATGGATTTGTGCCAAAACGCGTTTTAAGCATGCGCATGCATCTTTTGGTAGACGCGGACGCAGTTTTCTGCAAAACCACACGATATGCATGCAAATGGTGCTTTTGGCAGAACGCGCGCGTGGATTTCTACCAAACGACGTGAAAAGCATGCCGATGCTGCTCTTTTTAACATCCGCACATGGATTTGTGCCAAAACGCGTTTTAAGCATGCGCATGCATCTTTTGGTAGACGCGGACGCAGTTTTCTGCAAAACCACACGATAGGCATGCAAATGGTGCTTTTGGCAGAACGCGCGCGTGGGTTTCTACCAAACGACGTGAAAAGCATGCCGATGCTGCTCTTTTTAGCACCCGCACATGGATTTGTGCCAAAACGCGTTTTTAGCATGCACATGCATCTTTTGGTAGACGCGGACGCAGTTTTCTGCAAAACCACACGATATGCATGCAAATGGTGCTTTTGGCAGAACGCGTGTGGATTTCTACCAAACGACGTGAAAAGCATGCCGATGCTGCTCTTTTTAGCACCCGCACATGGATTTGTGCCAAAACGCGTTTTAAGCATGCGCATGCATCTTTTGGTAGACGCGGACGCAGTTTTCTGCAAAACCACACGATATGCATGCAAATGGTGCTTTTGGCAGAACGCGCGTGTGGATTTCTACCAAACGACGTGAAAAGCATGCCGATGCTGCTCTTTTTAGCACCCGCACATGGATTTGTGCCAAAGCGCGTTTTAAGCATGCGCATGCATCTTTTGGTAGACGCGGACGCAGTTTTCTGCAAAACCACACGATAGGCATGCAAATGGTGCTTTTGGCAGAACGCGCGTGTGGATTTCTACCAAACGACGTGAAAAGCATGCCGATGCTGCTCTTTTTAGCACCCGCACATGGATTTGTGCCAAAACGCGTTTTAAGCATGCGCATGCATCTTTTGGTAGACGCGGACGCAGTTTTCTGCAAAACCACACGATATGCATGCAAATGGTGCTTTTGGCAGAACGCGCGCGTGGATTTCTACCAAACGACGTGAAAAGCATGCCGATGCTGCTCTTTTTAACATCCGCACATGGATTTGTGCCAAAACGCGTTTTTAGCATGCACATGCATCTTTTGGTAGACGCGGACGCAGTTTTCTGCAAAACCACACGATATGCATGCAAATGGTGCTTTTGGCAGAACGCGCGCGTGGATTTCTACCAAACGACGTGAAAAGCATGCCGATGCTGCTCTTTTTAACATCCGCACATGGATTTGTGCCAAAGCGCGTTTTAAGCATGCGCATGCATCTTTTGGTAGACGCGGACGCAGTTTTCTGCAAAACCACACGATATGCATGCAAATGGTGCTTTTGGCAGAACGCGCGTGTGGATTTCTACCAAACGACGTGAAAAGCATGCCGATGCTGCTCTTTTTAACATCCGCACATGGATTTGTGCCAAAGCGCGTTTTAAGCATGCGCATGCATCTTTTGGTAGACGCGGACGCAGTTTTCTGCAAAACCACACGATAGGCATGCAAATGGTGCTTTTGGCAGAACGCGCGTGGCGTGTGGATTTCTACCAAACGACGTGAAAAGCATGCCGATGCTGCTCTTTTTAACATCCGCACATGGATTTGTGCCAAAGCGCGTTTTAAGCATGCGCATGCATCTTTTGGTAGACGCGGACGCAGTTTTCTGCAAAACCACACGATAGGCATGCAAATGGTGCTTTTGGCAGAACGCGCGTGTGGATTTCTACCAAACGACGTGAAAAGCATGCCGATGCTGCTCTTTTTAGCACCCGCACATGGATTTGTGCCAAAACGCGTTTTAAGCATGCGCATGCATCTTTTGGTAGACGCGGACGCAGTTTTCTGCAAAACCACACGATATGCATGCAAATGTTGCTTTTGGCAGAACGCGCGCGTGGATTTCTACCAAACGACGTGAAAAGCATGCCGATGCTGCTCTTTTTAACATCCGCACATGGATTTGTGCCAAAGCGCGTTTTAAGCATGCGCATGCATCTTTTGGTAGACGCGGACGCAGTTTTCTGCAAAACCACACGATAGGCATGCGAATGGTGCTTTTGGCAGAACGCGCGTGTGGATTTCTACCAGACGACGTGAAAAGCATGCCGATGCTGCTATTTTTAGCACCCGCACATGGATTTGTGCCAAAACGCGTTTTAAGCATGCGCATGCATCTTTTGGTAGACGCGGACGCAGTTTTCTGCAAAACCACACGATATGCATGCAAATGGTGCTTTTGGCAGAACGCGCGCGTGGATTTCTACCAAACGACGTGAAAAGCATGCCGATGCTGCTCTTTTTAACATCCGCACATGGATTTGTGCCAAAGCGCGTTTTAAGCATGCGCATGCATCTTTTGGTAGACGCGGACGCAGTTTTCTGCAAAACCACACGATAGGCATGCAAATGGTGCTTTTGGCAGAACGCGCGTGTGGATTTCTACCAAACGACGTGAAAAGCATGCCGATGCTGCTCTTTTTAGCACCCGCACATGGATTTGTGCCAAAACGCGTTTTAAGCATGCGCATGCATCTTTTGGTAGACGCGGACGCAGTTTTCTGCAAAACCACACGATATGCATGCAAATGGTGCTTTTGGCAGAACGCGCGCGTGGATTTCTACCAAACGACGTGAAAAGCATGCCGATGCTGCTCTTTTTAACATCCGCACATGGATTTGTGCCAAAACGCGTTTTAAGCATGCGCATGCATCTTTTGGTAGACGCGGACGCAGTTTTCTGCAAAACCACACGATAGGCATGCAAATGGTGCTTTTGGCAGAACGCGCGCGTGGATTTCTACCAAACGACGTGAAAAGCATGCCGATGCTGCTCTTTTTAGCACCCGCACATGGATTTGTGCCAAAACGCGTTTTTAGCATGCACATGCATCTTTTGTAGACGCGGACGCAGTTTTCTGCAAAACCACACGATATGCATGCAAATGGTGCTTTTGGCAGAACGCGCGTGTGGATTTCTACCAAACGACGTGAAAAGCATGCCGATGCTGCTCTTTTTAGCACCCGCACATGGATTTGTGCCAAAACGCGTTTTAAGCATGCGCATGCATCTTTTGGTAGACACGGACGCAGTTTTCTGCAAAACCACACGATATGCATGCAAATGGTGCTTTTGGCAGAACGCGCGCGTGGATTTCTACCAAACGACGTAAAAAGCATGCCGATGCTGCTCTTTTTAACATCCGCACATGGATTTGTGCCAAAGCGCGTTTTAAGCATGCGCATGCATCTTTTGGTAGACGCGGACGCAGTTTTCTGCAAAACCACACCATAGGCATGCAAATGGTGCTTTTGGCAGAACGCGCGTGTGGATTTCTACCAAACGACGTGAAAAGCATGCCGATGCTGCTCTTTTTAGCACCCGCACATGGATTTGTGCCAAAACGCGTTTTAAGCATGCGCATGCATCTTTTGGTAGACGCGGACGCAGTTTTCTGCAAAACCACACGATATGCATGCAAATGGTGCTTTTGGCAGAACGCGCGCGTGGATTTCTACCAAACGACGTGAAAAGCATGCCGATGCTGCTCTTTTTAACATCCGCACATGGATTTGTGCCAAAACGCGTTTTAAGCATGCGCATGCATCTTTGGTAGACGCGGACGCAGTTTTCTGCAAAACCACACGATAGGCATGCAAATGGTGCTTTTGGCAGAACGCGCGCGTGGATTTCTACCAAACGACGTGAAAAGCATGCCGATGCTGCTCTTTTTAGCACCCGCACATGGATTTGTGCCAAAACGCGTTTTAGCATGCACATGCATCTTTTGGTAGACGCGGACGCAGTTTTCTTCAAAACCACACGATATGCATGAAAATGGTGCTTTTGGCAGAACGCGCGTGTGGATTTCTACCAAACGACGTGAAAAGCATGCCGATGCTGCTCTTTTAACATCCGCACATCGATTTGTGCCAAAGCGCGTTTTAAGCATGCGCATGCATCTTTTGGTAGACCCGGACGCAGTTTTCTGCAAAACCACACGATAGGCATGCAAATGGTGCTTTTGGCAGAACGCGCGTGTGGATTTCTACAAACGACGTGAAAAGCATGCCGATGCTGCTCTTTTTAGCACCCGCACATGGATTTGTGCCAAAACGCGTTTTAAGCATGCGCATGCATCTTTTGGTAGACGCGGACGCAGTTTTCTGCAAAACCACACGATAGGCATGCAAATGGTGCTTTTGGCAGAACGCGCGTGTGGATTTCTACCAAACGACGTGAAAAGCATGCCGATGCTGCTCTTTTTAGCACCCGCACATGGATTTGTGCCAAAACGCGTTTTAAGCATGCGCATGCATCTTTTGGTAGACGCGGACGCAGTTTTCTGCAAAACCACACGATAGGCATGCAAATGGTGCTTTTGGCAGAACGCGCGTGTGGATTTCTACCAAACGACGTGAAAAGCATGCCGATGCTGCTCTTTTTAGCACCCGCACATGGATTTGTGCCAAAACGCGTTTTAAGCATGCGCATGCATCTTTTGGTAGACGCGGACGCAGTTTTCTGCAAAACCACACGATATGCATGCAAATGGTGCTTTTGGCAGAACGCGCGCGTGGATTTCTACCAAACGACGTGAAAAGCATGCCGATGCTGCTCTTTTTAACATCCGCACATGGATTTGTGCCAAACGCGTTTTTAGCATGCACATGCATCTTTTGGTAGACGCGGACGCAGTTTTCTGCAAAACCACACGATATGCATGCAAATGGTGCTTTTGGCAGAACGCGCGTGTGGATTTCTACCAAACGACGTGAAAAGCATGCCGATGCTGCTCTTTTTAACATCCGCACATGGATTTGTGCCAAAGCGCGTTTTAAGCATGCGCATGCATCTTTTGGTAGACTCGGACGCAGTTTTCTGCAAAACCACACGATAGGCATGCAAATGGTGCTTTTGGCAGAACGCGCGCGTGGATTTCTACCAAACGACGTGAAAAGCATGCCGATGCTGCTCTTTTTAACATCCGCACATGGATTTGTGCCAAAGCGCGTTTTAAGCATGCGCATGCATCTTTTGGTGGACGCGGACGCAGTTTTCTGCAAAACCACACGATAGGCATGCAAATGGTGCTTTTGGCAGAACGCGCGTGTGGATTTCTACCAAACGACGTGAAAAGCATGCCGATGCTGCTCTTTTAGCACCCGCACATGGATTTCTGCCAAAACGCGTTTTAAGCATGCGCATGCATCTTTTGGTAGACGCGGACGCAGTTTTCTGCAAAACCACACGATATGCATGCAAATGGTGCTTTTGGCAGAACGCGCGTGTGGATTTCTACCAAACGACGTGAAAAGCATGCCGATGCTGCTCTTTTTAACATCCGCACATGGATTTGTGCCAAAGCGCGTTTTAAGCATGCGCATGCATCTTTTGGTAGACGCGGACGCAGTTTTCTGCAAAACCACACGATAGGCATGCAAATGGTGCTTTTGGCAGAACGCGCGTGTGGATTTCTACCAAACGACGTGAAAAGCATGCCGATGCTGCTGTTTTTAGCACCCGCACATGGATTTGTGCCAAAACGCGTTTTAAGCATGCGCATGCATCTTTTGGTAGACGCGGACGCAGTTTTCTGCAAAACCACACGATATGCATGCAAATGGTGCTTTGGCAGAACGCGCGCGTGGATTTCTACCAAACGACGTGAAAAGCATGCCGATGCTGCTCTTTTTAACATCCGCACATGGATTTGTGCCAAAGCGCGTTTTAAGCATGCGCATGCATCTTTTGGTAGACGCGGACGCAGTTTTCTGCAAAACCACACGATAGGCATGCAAATGTGCTTTTGGCAGAACGCGCGTGTGGATTTCTACCAAACGACGTGAAAAGCATGCCGATGCTGCTCTTTTTAACATCCGCACATCGATTTGTGCCAAAGCGCGTTTTAAGCATGCGCATGCATCTTTTGGTAGACGCGGACGCAGTTTTCTGCAAAACCACACGATAGGCATGCAAATGGTGCTTTTGGCAGAACGCGCGTGTGGATTTCTACCAAACGACGTGAAAAGCATGCCGATGCTGCTCTTTTTAGCACCCGCACATGGATTTGTGCCAAAACGCGTTTTAAGCATGCGCATGCATCTTTTGGTAGACGCGGACGCAGTTTTCTGCAAAACCACACGATATGCATGCAAATGGTGCTTTTGGCAGAACGCGCGCGTGGATTTCTACCAAACGACGTGAAAAGCATGCCGATGCTGCTCTTTTTAGCACCCGCACATGGATTTGTGCCAAAACGCGTTTTTAGCATGCACATGCATCTTTTGGTAGACGCGGACGCAGTTTTCTGCAAAACCACACGATATGCATGCAAATGGTGCTTTTGGCAGAACGCGCGTGTGGATTTCTACCAAACGACGTGAAAAGCATGCCGATGCTGCTCTTTTTAGCACCCGCACATGGATTTGTGCCAAAACGCGTTTTAAGCATGCGCATGCATCTTTTGGTAGACGCGGACGCAGTTTTCTGCAAAACCACACGATATGCATGCAAATGGTGCTTTTGGCAGAACGCGCGCGTGGATTTCTACCAAACGACGTGAAAAGCATGCCGATGCTGCTCTTTTTAACATCCGCACATGGATTTGTGCGAAACGCGTTTTTAGCATGCACATGCATCTTTGGTAGATGCGGACGCAGTTTTCTGCAAAACCACACGATATGCATGCAAATGGTGCTTTTGGCAGAACGCGCGTGTGGATTTCTACCAAACGACGTGAAAAGCATGCCGATGCTGCTCTTTTTAACATCCGCACATGGATTTGTGCCAAAGCGCGTTTTAAGCATGCGCATGCATCTTTTGGTAGACGCGGACGCAGTTTTCTGCAAAACCACACGATAGGCATGCAAATGGTGCTTTTGGCAGAACGCGCGCGTGGATTTCTACCAAACGACGTGAAAAGCATGCCGATGCTGCTCTTTTTAACATCCGCACATGGATTTGTGCCAAAGCGCGTTTTAAGCATGCGCATGCATCTTTTTGTAGACGCGGACGCAGTTTTCTGCAAAACCACACGATAGACATGCAAATGGTGCTTTTGGCAGAACGCGCGTGTGGATTTCTACCAAACGACGTGAAAAGCATGCCGATGCTGCTCTTTTTAGCACCCGCACATGGATTTGTGCCAAAACGCGTTTTAAGCATGCGCATGCATCTTTTGGTAGACGCGGACGCAGTTTTCTGCAAAACCACACGATATGCATGCAAATGGTGCTTTTGGCAGAACGCGCGTGTGGATTTCTACCAAACGACGTGAAAAGCATGCCGATGCTGCTCTTTTTAACATCCGCACATGGATTTGTGCCAAAGCGCGTTTTAAGCATGCGCATGCATCTTTTGGTAGACGCGGACGCAGTTTTCTGCAAAACCACACGATAGGCATGCAAATGGTGCTTTTGGCAGAACGCGCGTGTGGATTTCTACCAAACGACGTGAAAAGCATGCCGATGCTGCTCTTTTTAGCACCCGCACATGGATTTGTGCCAAAACGCGTTTTAAGCATGCGCATGCATCTTTTGGTAGACGCGGACGCAGTTTTCTGCAAAACCACACGATAGGCATGCAAATGGTGCTTTTGGCAGAACGCGCGTGTGGATTTCTACCAAACGACGTGAAAAGCATGCCGATGCTGCTCTTTTTAACATCCGCACATGGATTTGTGCCAAAGCGCGTTTTAAGCATGCGCATGCATCTTTTGGTAGACGCGGACGCAGTTTTCTGCAAAACCACACGATAGGCATGCAAATGGTGCTTTTGGCAGAACGCGCGCGTGGATTTCTACCAAACGACGTGAAAAGCATGCCGATGCTGCTCTTTTTAACATCCGCACATGGATTTGTGCCAAAGCGCGTTTTAAGCATGCGCATGCATCTTTTTGTAGACGCGGACGCAGTTTTCTGCAAAACCACACGATAGACATGCAAATGGTGCTTTTGGCAGAACGCGCGTGTGGATTTCTACCAAACGACGTGAAAAGCATGCCGATGCTGCTCTTTTTAGCACCCGCACATGGATTTGTGCCAAAACGCGTTTTAAGCATGCGCATGCATCTTTTGGTAGACGCGGACGCAGTTTTCTGCAAAACCACACGATATGCATGCAAATGGTGCTTTTGGCAGAACGCGCGTGTGGATTTCTACCAAACGACGTGAAAAGCATGCCGATGCTGCTCTTTTTAACATCCGCACATGGATTTGTGCCAAAGCGCGTTTTAAGCATGCGCATGCATCTTTTGGTAGACGCGGACGCAGTTTTCTGCAAAACCACACGATAGGCATGCAAATGGTGCTTTTGGCAGAACGCGCGTGTGGATTTCTACCAAACGACGTGAAAAGCATGCCGATGCTGCTCTTTTTAGCACCCGCACATGGATTTGTGCCAAAACGCGTTTTAAGCATGCGCATGCTTGGTTGACGCGGACGCAGTTTTCTGCAAAACCACACGATAGGCATGCAAATGGTGCTTTTGGCAGAACGCGCGTGTGGATTTCTACCAAACGACGTGAAAAGCATGCCGATGCTGCTCTTTTTAGCACCCGCACATGGATTTGTGCCAAAACGCGTTTTAAGCATGCGCATGCATCTTTTGGTAGACGCGGACGCAGTTTTCTGCAAAACCACACGATATGCATGCAAATGGTGCTTTTGGCAGAACGCGCGCGTGGATTTCTACCAAACGACGTGAAAAGAATGCCGATGCTGCTCTTTTTAGCACCCGCACATGGATTTGTGCCAAAGCGCGTTTTAAGCATGCGCATGCATCTTTTGGTAGACGCGGACGCAGTTTTCTGCAAAACCACACGATAGGCATGCAAATGGTGCTTTTGGCAGAACGCGCGTGTGGATTTCTACCAAACGACGTGAAAAGCATGCCGATGCTGCTCTTTTTAGCACCCGCACATGGATTTGTGCCAAAACGCGTTTTAAGCATGCGCATGCATCTTTTGGTAGACGCGGACGCAGTTTTCTGCAAAACCACACGATAGGCATGCAAATGGTGCTTTTGGCAGAACGCGCGTGTGGATTTCTACCAAACGACGTGAAAAGCATGCCGATGCTGCTCTTTTTAGCACCCGCACATGGATTTGTGCCAAAACGCGTTTTAAGCATGCGCATGCATCTTTTGGTAGACGCGGACGCAGTTTTCTGCAAAACCACACGATATGCATGCAAATGGTGCTTTTGGCAGAACGCGCGCGTGGATTTCTACCAAACGACGTGAAAAGCATGCCGATGCTGCTCTTTTTAACATCCGCACATGGATTTGTGCCAAAACGCGTTTTTAGCATGCACATGCATCTTTTGGTAGACGCGACGCAGTTTTCTGCAAAACCACACGATATGCATGCAAATGGTGCTTTTGGCAGAACGCGCGTGTGGATTTCTACCAAACGACGTGAAAAGCATGCGATGCTGCTCTTTTTAACATCCGCACATGGATTGTGCCAAAGCGCGTTTTAAGCATGCGGCGCATGCATCTTTTGGTAGACGCGGACGCAGTTTTCTGCAAAACCACACGATAGGCATGCAAATGGTGCTTTTGGCAGAACGCGCGCGTGGATTTCTACCAAACGACGTGAAAAGCATGCCGATGCTGCTCTTTTTAACATCCGCACATGATTTGTGCCAAAGCGCGTTTTAAGCATGCGCATGCATCTTTTGGTAGACGCGGACGCAGTTTTCTGCAAAACCACACGATAGGCATGCAAATGGTGCTTTTGGCAGAACGCGCGTGTGGATTTCTACCAAACGACGTGAAAAGCATGCCGATGCTGCTCTTTTTAGCACCCGCACATGGATTTGTGCCAAAACGCGTTTTAAGCATGCGCATGCATCTTTTGGTAGACGCGGACGCAGTTTTCTGCAAAACCACACGATAGGCATGCAAATGGTGCTTTTGGCAGAACGCGCGTGTGGATTTCTACCAAACGACGTGAAAAGCATGCCGATGCTGCTCTTTTTAGCACCCGCACATGGATTTGTGCCAAAACGCGTTTTAAGCATGCGCATGCATCTTTTGGTAGACGCGGACGCAGTTTTCTGCAAAACCACACGATAGGCATGCAAATGGTGCTTTTGGCAGAACGCGCGCGTGGATTTCTACCAAACGACGTGAAAAGCATGCCGATGCTGCTCTTTTTAGCACCCGCTCATGGATTTGTGCCAAAACGCGTTTTAAGCATGCGCATGCATCTTTTGGTAGACGCGGACGCAGTTTTCTGCAAAACCACACGATATGCATGCAAATGGTGCTTTTGGCAGAACGCGCGCGTGGATTTCTACCAAACGACGTGAAAAGCATGCCGATGCTGCTCTTTTTAACATCCGCACATGGATTTGTGCCAAAGCGCGTTTTAAGCATGCGCATGCATCTTTTGGTAGACGCGGACGCAGTTTTCTGCAAAACCACACGATAGGCATGCAAATGGTGCTTTTGGCAGAACGCGCGCGTGGATTTCTACCAAACGACGTGAAAAGCATGCCGATGCTGCTCTTTTTAGCACCCGCACATGGATTTGTGCCAAAACGCGTTTTTAGCATGCACATGCATCTTTTGGTAGACGCGGACGCAGTTTTCTGCAAAACCACACGATATGCATGCAAATGGTGCTTTTGGCAGAACGCGCGTGTGGATTTCTACCAAACGACGTGAAAAGCATGCCGATGCTGCTCTTTTTAGCACCCGCACATGGATTTGTGCCAAAACGCGTTTTAAGCATGCGCATGCATCTTTTGGTAGACGCGGACGCAGTTTTCTGCAAAACCACACGATATGCATGCAAATGGTGCTTTTGGCAGAACGCGCGCGTGGATTTCTACCAAACGACGTGAAAAGCATGCCGATGCTGCTCTTTTTAACATCCGCACATGGATTTGTGCCAAAGCGCGTTTTAAGCATGCGCATGCATCTTTTGGTAGACGCGGACGCAGTTTTCTGCAAAACCACACGATAGGCATGCAAATGGTGCTTTTGGCAGAACACGCGCGTGGATTTCTACCAAACGACGTGAAAAGCATGCCGATGCTGCTCTTTTTAGCACCCGCACATGGATTTGTGCCAAAACGCGTTTTTAGCATGCACATGCATCTTTTGGTAGACGCGGACGCAGTTTTCTGCAAAACCACACGATATGCATGCAAATGGTGCTTTTGGCAGAACGCGCGTGTGGATTTCTACCAAACGACGTGAAAAGCATGCCGATGCTGCTCTTTTTAGCACCCGCACATGGATTTGTGCCAAAACGCGTTTTAAGCATGCGCATGCATCTTTTGGTAGACGCGGACGCAGTTTTCTGCAAAACCACACGATATGCATGCAAATGGTGCTTTTGGCAGAACGCGCGCGTGGATTTCTACCAACGACGTGAAAAGCATGCCGATGCTGCTCTTTTTAACATCCGCACATGGATTTGTGCCAAAGCGCGTTTTAAGCATGCGCATGCATCTTTTGGTAGACGCGGACGCAGTTTTCTGCAAAACCACAGGATAGGCTTGCAAATGGCACTTTTGGCAGAACGCGCGCGTGGATTTCTACCAAACGACGTGAAAAGCATGCCGATGCTGCTCTTTTTAGCACCCGCACATGGATTTGTGCCAAAACGCGTTTTAAGCATGCGCATGCATCTTTTGGTAGACGCGGACGCAGTTTTCTGCAAAACCACACGATATGCATGCAAATGGTGGTTTTGGCAGAACGCGCGCGTGGATTTCTACCAAACGACGTGAAAAGCATGCCGATGCTGCTCTTTTTAGCACCCGCACATGGATTTGTGCCAAAACGCGTTTTTTAGCATGCACATGCATCTTTTGGTAGACGCGGACGCAGTTTTCTGCAAAACCACACGATATGCATGCAAATGGTGCTTTTGGCAGAACGCGCGCGTGGATTTCTACCAAACGACGTGAAAAGCATGCCGATGCTGCTCTTTTTAACATCCGCACATGGATTTGTGCCAAAGCGCGTTTTAAGCATGCGCATGCATCTTTTGGTAGACGCGGACTCAGTTTTCTGCAAAACCACACGATAGGCATGCAAATGGTGCTTTTGGCAGAACGCGCGTGTGTATTTCTACCAAACGACGTGAAAAGCATGCCGATGCTGCTCTTTTTAGCACCCGCACATGGATTTGTGCCAAAACGCGTTTTAAGCATGCGCATGCATCTTTTGGTAGACGCGGACGCAGTTTTCTGCAAAACCACACGATATGCATGCAAATGGTGCTTTTGGCAGAACGCGCGCGTGGATTTCTACCAAACGACGTGAAAAGCATGCCGATGCTGCTCTTTTTAACATCCGCACATGGATTTGTGCCAAAACGCGTTTTAAGCATGCGCATGCATCTTTTGGTAGACGCGGACGC
Source organism: Dermacentor variabilis (assembly GCF_050947875.1). Lineage (NCBI taxonomy): Eukaryota > Metazoa > Arthropoda > Arachnida > Ixodida > Ixodidae > Dermacentor > Dermacentor variabilis. The sequence goes on along the minus strand of NW_027460814.1, from coordinate 104,190 downwards.
AGTTTTCTGCAAAACCACACGATAGGCATGCAAATGGTGCTTTTGGCAGAACGCGCGCGTGGATTTCTACCAAACGACGTGAAAAGCATGCCGATGCTGCTCTTTTTAGCACCCGCACATGGATTTGTGCCAAAACGCGTTTTTAGCATGCACATGCATCTTTTGGTAGACGCGGACGCAGTTTTCTGCAAAACCACACGATATGCATGCAAATGGTGCTTTTGGCAGAACGCGCGTGTGGATTTCTACCAAACGACGTGAAAAGCATGCCGATGCTGCTCTTTTTAACATCCGCACATGGATTTGTGCCAAAGCGCGTTTTAAGCATGCGCATGCATCTTTTGGTAGACGCGGACGCAGTTTTCTGCAAAACCACACGATATGCATGCAAATGGTGCTTTTGGCAGAACGCGCGCGTGGATTTCTACCAAACGACGTGAAAAGCATGCCGATGCTGCTCTTTTTAACATCCGCACATGGATTTGTGCCAAAGCGCGTTTTAAGCATGCGCATGCATCTTTTGGTAGACGCGGACGCAGTTTTCTGCAAAACCACACGATAGGCATGCAAATGGTGCTTTTGCAGAAACGCGCGTGTGGATTTCTACCAAACGACGTGAAAAGCATGCCGATGCTGCTCTTTTTAGCACCCGCACATGGATTTGTGCCAAAACGCGTTTTAAGCATGCGCATGCATCTTTTGGTAGACGCGGACGCAGTTTTCTGCAAAACCACACGATATGCATGCAAATGGTGCTTTTGGCAGAACGCGCGCGTGGATTTCTACCAAACGACGTGAAAAGCATGCCGATGCTGCTCTTTTTAACATCCGCACATGGATTTGTGCCAAAACGCGTTTTAAGCATGCGCATGCATCTTTTGGTAGACGCGGACGCAGTTTTCTGCAAAACCACACGATAGGCATGCAAATGGTGCTTTTGGCAGAACGCGCGCGTGGATTTCTACCAAATGACGTGAAAAGCATGCCGATGGTGCTCTTTTTAGCACCCGCACATGGATTTGTGCCAAAACGCGTTTTAAGCATGCGCATGCACCTTTTGGTAGACGCGGACGCAGTTTTCTGCAAAACCACACGATATGCATGCAAATGGTGCTTTTGGCAGAACGCGCGCGTGGATTTCTACCAAACGACGTGAAAAGCATGCCGATGCTGCTCTTTTTAACATCCGCACATGGATTTGTGCCAAAGCGCGTTTTAAGCATGTGCATGCATCTTTTGGTAGACGCGGACGCAGTTTTCTGCAAAACCACACGATAGGCATGCAAATGGTGCTTTTGGCAGAACGCGCGTGTGGATTTCTACCAAACGACGTGAAAAGCATGCCGATGCTGCTCTTTTTAGCACCCGCACATGGATTTGTGCCAAAACGCGTTTTTAGCATGCACATGCATCTTTTGGTAGACGCGGACGCAGTTTTCTGCAAAACCACACGATATGCATGCAAATGGTGCTTTTGGCAGAACGCGCGTGTGGATTTCTACCAAACGACGTGAAAAGCATGCCGATGCTGCTCTTTTTAGCACCCGCACATGGATTTGTGCCAAAGCGCGTTTTAAGCATGCGCATGCATCTTTTGGTAGACGCGGACGCAGTTTTCTGCAAAACCACACGATAGGCATGCAAATGGTGCTTTTGGCAGAACGCGCGTGTGGATTTCTACCAAACGACGTGAAAAGCATGCCGATGCTGCTCTTTTTAGCACCCGCACATGGATTTGTGCCAAAACGCGTTTTAAGCATGCGCATGCATCTTTTGGTAGACGCGGACGCAGTTTTCTGCAAAACCACACGATATGCATGCAAATGGTGCTTTTGGCAGAACGCGCGCGTGGATTTCTACAAACGACGTGAAAAGCATGCCGATGCTGCTCTTTTTAACATCCGCACATGGATTTGTGCCAAAACGCGTTTTAAGCATGCGCATGCATCTTTTGGTAGACGCGGACGCAGTTTTCTGCAAAACCACACGATAGGCATGCAAATGGTGCTTTTGGCAGAACGCGCGCGTGGATTTCTACCAAATGACGTGAAAAGCATGCCGATGGTGCTCTTTTAGCACCCGCACATGGATTTGTGCCAAAACGCGTTTTAAGCATGCGCATGCACCTTTTGGTAGACGCGGACGCAGTTTTCTGCAAAACCACACGATATGCATGCAAATGGTGCTTTTGGCAGAACGCGCGCGTGGATTTCTACCAAACGACGTGAAAAGCATGCCGATGCTGCTCTTTTTAACATCCGCACATGGATTTGTGCCAAAGCGCGTTTTAAGCATGCGCATGCATCTTTTGGTAGACGCGGACGCAGTTTTCTGCAAAACCACACGATAGGCATGCAAATGGTGCTTTTGGCAGAACGCGCGTGTGGATTTCTACCAAACGACGTGAAAAGCATGCCGATGCTGCTCTTTTTAGCACCCGCACATGGATTTGTGCCAAAACGCGTTTTTAGCATGCACATGCATCTTTTGGTAGACGCGGATGCAGTTTTCTGCAAAACCACACGATATGCATGCAAATGGTGCTTTTGGCAGAACGCGCGTGTGGATTTCTACCAAACGACGTGAAAAGCATGCCGATGCTGCTCTTTTTAGCACCCGCACATGGATTTGTGCCAAAGCGCGTTTTAAGCATGCGCATGCATCTTTTGGTAGACGCGGACGCAGTTTTCTGCAAAACCACACGATAGGCATGCAAATGGTGCTTTTGCAGAACGCGCGTGTGGATTTCTACCAAACGACGTGAAAAGCATGCCGATGCTGCTCTTTTTAGCACCCGCACATGGATTTGTGCCAAAACGCGTTTTAAGCATGCGCATGCATCTTTTGGTAGACGCGGACGCAGTTTTCTGCAAAACCACACGATATGCATGCAAATGGTGCTTTTGGCAGAACGCGCGCGTGGATTTCTACAAACGACGTGAAAAGCATGCCGATGCTGCTCTTTTTAACATCCGCACATGGATTTGTGCCAAAACGCGTTTTTAGCATGCACATGCATCTTTTGGTAGACGCGGACGCAGTTTTCTGCAAAACCACACGATATGCATGCAAATGGTGCTTTTGGCAGAACGCGCGTGTGGATTTCTACCAAACGACGTGAAAAGCATGCCGATGCTGCTCTTTTTAACATCCGCACATGGATTTGTGCCAAAACGCGTTTTTAGCATGCACATGCATCTTTTGGTAGACGCGGACGCAGTTTTCTGCAAAACCACACGATATGCATGCAAATGGTGCTTTTGGCAGAACGCGCGTGTGGATTTCTACCAAACGACGTGAAAAGCATGCCGATGCTGCTCTTTTTAACATCCGCACATGGATTTGTGCCAAAGCGCGTTTTAAGCATGCGCATGCATCTTTTGGTAGACGCGGACGCAGTTTTCTGCAAAACCACACGATATGCATGCAAATGGTGCTTTTGGCAGAACGCGCGCGTGGATTTCTACCAAACGACGTGAAAAGCATGCCGATGCTGCTCTTTTTAACATCCGCACATGGATTTGTGCCAAAGCGCGTTTTAAGCATGTGCATGCATCTTTTGGTAGACGCGGACGCAGTTTTCTGCAAAACCACACGATAGGCATGCAAATGGTGCTTTTGGCAGAACGCGCGTGTGGATTTCTACCAAACGACGTGAAAAGCATGCCGATGCTGCTCTTTTTAGCACCCGCACATGGATTTGTGCCAAAACGCGTTTTTAGCATGCACATGCATCTTTTGGTAGACGCGGACGCAGTTTTCTGCAAAACCACACGATATGCATGCAAATGGTGCTTTTGGCAGAACGCGCGTGTGGATTTCTACCAAACGACGTGAAAAGCATGCCGATGCTGCTCTTTTTAGCACCCGCACATGGATTTGTGCCAAAGCGCGTTTTAAGCATGCGCATGCATGTTTTGGTAGACGCGGACGCAGTTTTCTGCAAAACCACACGATAGGCATGCAAATGGTGCTTTTGGCAGAACGCGCGTGTGGATTTCTACCAAACGACGTGAAAAGCATGCCGATGCTGCTCTTTTTAGCACCCGCACATGGATTTTGTGCCAAAACGCGTTTTAAGCATGCGCATGCATCTTTTGGTAGACGCGGACGCAGTTTTCTGCAAAACCACACGATATGCATGCAAATGGTGCTTTTGGCAGAACGCGCGCGTGGATTTCTACCAAACGACGTGAAAAGCATGCCGATGCTGCTCTTTTTAACATCCGCACATGGATTTGTGCCAAAGCGCGTTTTAAGCATGCGCATGCATCTTTTGGTAGACGCGGACGCAGTTTTCTGCAAAACCACACGATAGGCATGCAAATGGTGCTTTTGGCAGAACGCGCGTGTGGATTTCTACCAAACGACGTGAAAAGCATGCCGATGCTGCTCTTTTTAGCACCCGCACATGGATTTGTGCCAAAACGCGTTTTTAGCATGCACATGCATCTTTTGGTAGACGCGGACGCAGTTTTCTGCAAAACCACACGATATGCATGCAAATGGTGCTTTTGGCAGAACGCGCGTGTGGATTTCTACCAAACGACGTGAAAAGCATGCCGATGCTGCTCTTTTTAGCACCCGCACATGGATTTGTGCCAAAGCGCGTTTTAAGCATGCGCATGCATCTTTTGGTAGACGCGGACGCAGTTTTCTGCAAAACCACACGATAGGCATGCGAATGGTGCTTTTGGCAGAACGCGCGTGTGGATTTCTACCAAACGACGTGAAAAGCATGCCGATGCTGCTCTTTTTAGCACCCGCACATGGATTTGTGCCAAAACGCGTTTTAAGCATGCGCATGCATCTTTGGTAGACGCGGACGCAGTTTTTTGCAAAACCACACGATATGCATGCAAATGGTGCTTTTGGCAGAACGCGCGCGTGGATTTCTACCAAACGACGTGAAAAGCATGCCGATGCTGCTCTTTTTAACATCCGCACATGGATTTGTGCCAAACGCGTTTTTAGCATGCACATGCATCTTTTGGTAGACGCGGACGCAGTCTTCTGCAAAACCACACGATATGCATGCAAATGTGCTTTTGGCAGAACGCGCGTGTGGATTTCTACCAAACGACGTGAAAAGCATGCCGATGCTGCTCTTTTTAACATCCGCACATGGATTTGTGCCAAAACGCGTTTTTTTAGCATGCACATGCATCTTTTGGTAGACGCGGACGCAGTTTTCTGCAAAACCACACGATATGCATGCAAATGGTGCTTTTGGCAGAACGCGCGTGTGGATTTCTACCAAACGACGTGAAAAGCATGCCGATGCTGCTCTTTTTAACATCCGCACATGGATTTGTGCCAAAGCGCGTTTTAAGCATGCGCATGCATCTTTTGGTAGACGCGGACGCAGTTTTCTGCAAAACCACACGATAGGCATGCAAATGGTGCTTTTGGCAGAACGCGCGTGTGGATTTCTACCAAACGACGTGAAAAGCATGCCGATGCTGCTCTTTTTAGCACCCGCACATGGATTTGTGCCAAAACGCGTTTTAAGCATGCGCATGCATCTTTTGGTAGACGCGGACGCAGTTTTCTGCAAAACCACACGATATGCATGCAAATGGTGCTTTTGGCAGAACGCGCGCGTGGATTTCTACCAAACGACGTGAAAAGCATGCCGATGCTGCTCTTTTTATCATCCGCACATGGATTTGTGCCAAAGCGCGTTTTAAGCATGCGCATGCATCTTTTGGTAGACGCGGACGCAGTTTTCTGCAAAACCACACGATAGGCATGCAAATGGTGCTTTTTGCAGAACGCGCGTGTGGATTTCTACCAAACGACGTGAAAAGCATGCCGATGCTGCTCTTTTTAGCACCCGCACATGGATTTGTGCCAAAACGCGTTTTAAGCATGCGCATGCATCTTTTGGTAGACGCGGACGCAGTTTTCTGCAAAACCACACGATATGCATGCAAATGGTGCTTTTGGCAGAACGCGCGCGTGGATTTCTACCAAACGACGTGAAAAGCATGCCGATGCTGCTCTTTTTAACATCCGCACATGGATTTGTGCCAAAACGCGTTTTAAGCATGCGCATGCATCTTTTGGTAGACGCGGACGCAGTTTTCTGCAAAACCACACGATATGCATGCAAATGGTGCTTTTGGCAGAACGCGCGTGTGGATTTCTACCAAACGACGTGAAAAGCATGCCGATGCTGCTCTTTTTAGCACCCGCACATGGATTTGTGCCAAAACGCGTTTTTAGCATGCGCATGCATCTTTGGTAGACGCGGACGCTGTTTTCTGCAAAACCACACGATATGCATGCAAATGGTGCTTTTGGCAGAACGCGCGCGTGGATTTCTACCAAACGACGTGAAAAGCATGCCGACGCTGCTCTTTTTAACATCCGCACATGGATTTGTGCCAAAGCGCGTTTTAAGCATGCGCATGCATCTTTTGGTAGACGCGGACGCAGTTTTCTGCAAAACCACACGATATGCATGCAAATGGTGCTTTTGGCAGAACGCGCGCGTGGATTTCTGCCAAACGACGTGAAAAGCATGCCGATGCTGCTCTTTTTAACATCCGCACATGGATTTGTGCCAAAGCGCGTTTTAAGCATGCGCATGCATCTTTTAGTAGACGCGGACGCAGTTTTCTGCAAAACCACACGATAGGCATGCAAATGGTGCTTTTGGCAGAACGCGCGTGTGGATTTCTACCAGACGACGTGAAAAGCATGCCGATGCTGCTCTTTTTAGCACCCGCACATGGATTTGTGCCAAAACGCGTTTTAAGCATGCGCATGCATCTTTTGGTAGACGCGCACGCAGTTTTCTGCAAAACCACACGATATGCATGCAAATGGTGCTTTTGGCAGAACGCGCGCGTGGATTTCTACCAAACGACGTGAAAAGCATGCCGATGCTGCTCTTTTTAACATCCGCACATGGATTTGTGCCAAAGCGCGTTTTAAGCATGCGCATGCATCTTTTGGTAGACGCGGACGCAGTTTTCTGCAAAACCACACGATAGGCATGCAAATGGTGCTTTTGGCAGAACGCGCGCGTGGATTTCTACCAAACGACGTGAAAAGCATGCCGATGCTGCTCTTTTTAACATCCGCACATGGATTTGTGCCAAAGCGCGTTTTAAGCATGCGCATGCATCTTTTGGTAGACGCGGACGCAGTTTTCTGCAAAACCACACGATAGGCATGCGAATGGTGCTTTTGGCAGAACGCGCGTGGGGATTTCTACCAGACGACGTGAAAAGCATGCCGATGCTGCTCTTTTTAGCACCCGCACATGGATTTGTGCCAAAACGCGTTTTAAGCATGCGCATGCATCTTTTGGTAGACGCGGACGCAGTTTTCTGCAAAACCACACGATATGCATGCAAATGGTGCTTTTGGCAGAACGCGCGCGTGGATTTCTACCAAACGACGTCAAAAGCATGCCGATGCTGCTCTTTTTAACATCCGCACATGGATTTGTGCCAAAACGCGTTTTAAGCATGCGCATGCATCTTTTGGTAGACGCGGACGCAGTTTTCTGCAAAACCACACGATATGCATGCAAATGGTGCTTTTGGCAGAACGCGCGCGTGGATTTCTACCAAACGACGTGAAAAGCATGCCGATGCTGCTCTTTTTAACATCCGCACATGGATTTGTGCCAAAGCGCGTTTTAAGCATGTGCATGCATCTTTTGGTAGACGCGGACGCAGTTTTCTGCAAAACCACACGATAGGCATGCAAATGGTGCTTTTGGCAGAACGCGCGTGTGGATTTCTACCAAACGACGTGAAAAGCATGCCGATGCTGCTCTTTTTAGCACCCGCACATGGATTTGTGCCAAAACGCGTTTTTAGCATGCACATGCATCTTTTGGTAGACGCGGACGCAGTTTTCTGCAAAACCACACGATATGCATGCAAATGGTGCTTTTGGCAGAACGCGCGTGTGGATTTCTACCAAACGACGTGAAAAGCATGCCGATGCTGCTCTTTTTAGCACCCGCACATGGATTTGTGCCAAAGCGCGTTTTAAGCATGCGCATGCATCTTTTGGTAGACGCGGACGCAGTTTTCTGCAAAACCACACGATAGGCATGCAAATGGTGCTTTTGGCAGAACGCGCGTGTGGATTTCTACCAAACGACGTGAAAAGCATGCCGATGCTGCTCTTTTTAGCACCCGCACATGGATTTGTGCCAAAACGCGTTTTAAGCATGCGCATGCATCTTTTGGTAGACGCGGACGCAGTTTTCTGCAAAACCACACGATATGCATGCAAATGGTGCTTTTGGCAGAACGCGCGCGTGGATTTCTACCAAACGACGTGAAAAGCATGCCGATGCTGCTCTTTTTAACATCCGCACATGGATTTGTGCCAAAACGCGTTTTTAGCATGCACATGCATCTTTTGGTAGACGCGGACGCAGTTTTCTGCAAAACCACACGATATGCATGCAAATGGTGCTTTTGGCAGAACGCGCGTGTGGATTTCTACCAAACGACGTGAAAAGCATGCCGATGCTGCTCTTTTTAACATCCGCACATGGATTTGTGCCAAAACGCGTTTTTAGCATGCACATGCATCTTTTGGTAGACGCGGACGCAGTTTTCTGCAAAACCACACGATATGCATGCAAATGGTGCTTTTGGCAGAACGCGCGTGTGGATTTCTACCAAACGACGTGAAAAGCATGCCGATGCTGCTCTTTTTAACATCCGCACATGGATTTGTGCCAAAGCGCGTTTTAAGCATGCGCATGCATCTTTTGGTAGACGCGGACGCAGTTTTCTGCAAAACCACACGATATGCATGCAAATGGTGCTTTTGGCAGAACGCGCGCGTGGATTTCTACCAAACGACGTGAAAAGCATGCCGATGCTGCTCTTTTTAACATCCGCACATGGATTTGTGCCAAAGCGCGTTTTAAGCATGTGCATGCATCTTTTGGTAGACGCGGACGCAGTTTTCTGCAAAACCACACGATAGGCATGCAAATGGTGCTTTTGGCAGAACGCGCGTGTGGATTTCTACCAAACGACGTGAAAAGCATGCCGATGCTGCTCTTTTTAGCACCCGCACATGGATTTGTGCCAAAACGCGTTTTTAGCATGCACATGCATCTTTTGGTAGACGCGGACGCAGTTTTCTGCAAAACCACACGATATGCATGCAAATGGTGCTTTTGGCAGAACGCGCGTGTGGATTTCTACCAAACGACGTGAAAAGCATGCCGATGCTGCTCTTTTTAGCACCCGCACATGGATTTGTGCCAAAGCGCGTTTTAAGCATGCGCATGCATCTTTTGGTAGGCGCGGACGCAGTTTTCTGCAAAACCACACGATAGGCATGCAAATGGTGCTTTTGGCAGAACGCGCGTGTGGATTTCTACCAAACAACGTGAAAAGCATGCCGATGCTGCTCTTTTTAGCACCCGCACATGGATTTGTGCCAAAACGCGTTTTAAGCATGCGCATGCATCTTTTGGTAGACGCGGACGCAGTTTTCTGCAAAACCACACGATATGCATGCAAATGGTGCTTTTGGCAGAACGCGCGCGTGGATTTCTACCAAACGACGTGAAAAGCATGCCGATGCTGCTCTTTTTAACATCCGCACATGGATTTGTGCCAAAGCGCGTTTTAAGCATGCGCATGCATCTTTTGGTAGACGCGGACGCAGTTTTCTGCAAAACCACACGATAGGCATGCAAATGGTGCTTTTGGCAGAACGCGCGTGTGGATTTCTACCAAACGACGTGAAAAGCATGCCGATGCTGCTCTTTTTAGCACCCGCACATGGATTTGTGCCAAAACGCGTTTTTAGCATGCACATGCATCTTTTGGTAGACGCGGACGCAGTTTTCTGCAAAACCACACGATATGCATGCAAATGGTGCTTTTGGCAGAACGCGCGTGTGGATTTCTACCAAACGACGTGAAAAGCATGCCGATGCTGCTCTTTTTAGCACCCGCACATGGATTTGTGCCAAAGCGCGTTTTAAGCATGCGCATGCATCTTTTGGTAGACGCGGACGCAGTTTTCTGCAAAACCACACGATAGGCATGCGAATGGTGCTTTTGGCAGAACGCGCGTGTGGATTTCTACCAAACGACGTGAAAAGCATGCCGATGCTGCTCTTTTTAGCACCCGCACATGGATTTGTGCCAAAACGCGTTTTAAGCATGCGCATACATCTTTTGGTAGACGCGGACGCAGTTTTCTGCAAAACCACACGATATGCATGCAAATGGTGCTTTTGGCAGAACGCGCGCGTGGATTTCTACCAAACGACGTGAAAAGCATGCCGATGCTGCTCTTTTTAACATCCGCACATGGATTTGTGCCAAAACGCGTTTTTAGCATGCACATGCATCTTTTGGTAGACGCGGACGCAGTCTTCTGCAAAACCACACGATATGCATGCAAATGGTGCTTTTGGCAGAACGCGCGTGTGGATTTCTACCAAACGACGTGAAAAGCATGCCGATGCTGCTCTTTTTAACATCCGCACATGGATTTGTGCCAAAGCGCGTTTTAAGCATGCGCATGCATCTTTTGGTAGACGCGGACGCAGTTTTCTGCAAAACCACACGATAGGCATGCAAATGGTGCTTTTGGCAGAACGCGCGTGTGGATTTCTACCAAACGACGTGAAAAGCATGCCGATGCTGCTCTTTTTAGCACCCGCACATGGATTTGTGCCAAAACGCGTTTTAAGCATGCGCATGCATCTTTTGGTAGACGCGGACGCAGTTTTCTGCAAAACCACACGATATGCATGCAAATGGTGCTTTTGGCAGAACGCGCGCGTGGATTTCTACCAAACGACGTGAAAAGCATGCCGATGCTGCTCTTTTTAACATCCGCACATGGATTTGTGCCAAAGCGCGTTTTAAGCATGCGCATGCATCTTTTGGTAGACGCGGACGCAGTTTTCTGCAAAACCACACGATAGGCATGCAAATGGTGCTTTTTGCAGAACGCGAGTGTGGATTTCTACCAAACGACGTGAAAAGCATGCCGATGCTGCTCTTTTTAGCACCCGCACATGGATTTGTGCCAAAACGCGTTTTAAGCATGCGCATGCATCTTTTGGTAGACGCGGACGCAGTTTTCTGCAAAACCACACGATATGCATGCAAATGGTGCTTTTGGCAGAACGCGCGCGTGGATTTCTACCAAACGACGTGAAAAGCATGCCGATGCTGCTCTTTTTAACATCCGCACATGGATTTGTGCCAAAACGCGTTTTAAGCATGCGCATGCATCTTTTGGTAGACGCGGACGCAGTTTTCTGCAAAACCACACGATATGCATGCAAATGGTGCTTTTGGCAGAACGCGCGTGTGGATTTCTACCAAACGACGTGAAAAGCATGCCGATGCTGCTCTTTTAGCACCCGCACATGGATTTGTGCCAAAACGCGTTTTAAGCATGCGCATGCATCTTTTGGTAGACGCGGACGCTGTTTTCTGCAAAACCACACGATATGCATGCAAATGGTGCTTTTGGCAGAACGCGCGCGTGGATTTCTACCAAACGACGTGAAAAGCATGCCGACGCTGCTCTTTTTAACATCCGCACATGGATTTGTGCCAAAGCGCGTTTTAAGCATGCGCATGCATCTTTTGGTAGACGCGGACGCAGTTTTCTGCAAAACCACACGATATGCATGCAAATGGTGCTTTTGGCAGAACGCGCGCGTGGATTTCTGCCAAACGACGTGAAAAGCATGCCGATGCTGCTCTTTTTAACATCCGCACATGGATTTGTGCCAAAGCGCGTTTTAAGCATGCGCATGCATCTTTTGGTAGACGCGGACGCAGTTTTCTGCAAAACCACACGATAGGCATGCAAATGGTGCTTTTGGCAGAACGCGCGTGTGGATTTCTACCAGACGACGTGAAAAGCATGCCGATGCTGCTCTTTTTAGCACCCGCACATGGATTTGTGCCAAAACGCGTTTTAAGCATGCGCATGCATCTTTTGGTAGACGCGGACGCAGTTTTCTGCAAAACCACACGATATGCATGCAAATGGTGCTTTTGGCAGAACGCGCGCGTGGATTTCTACCAAACGACGTGAAAAGCATGCCGATGCTGCTCTTTTTAACATCCGCACATGGATTTGTGCCAAAGCGCGTTTTAAGCATGCGCATGCATCTTTTGGTAGACGCGGACGCAGTTTTCTGCAAAACCACACGATAGGCATGCAAATGGTGCTTTTGGCAGAACGCGCGCGTGGATTTCTACCAAACGACGTGAAAAGCATGCCGATGCTGCTCTTTTTAACATCCGCACATGGATTTGTGCCAAAGCGCGTTTTAAGCATGCGCATGCATCTTTTGGTAGACGCGGACGCAGTTTTCTGCAAAACCACACGATAGGCATGCGAATGGTGCTTTTGGCAGAACGCGCGTGTGGATTTCTACCAGACGACGTGAAAAGCATGCCGATGCTGCTCTTTTTAGCACCCGCACATGGATTTGTGCCAAAACGCGTTTTAAGCATGCGCATGCATCTTTTGGTAGACGCGGACGCAGTTTTCTGCAAAACCACACGATATGCATGCAAATGGTGCTTTTGGCAGAACGCGCGCGTGGATTTCTACCAAACGACGTCAAAAGCATGCCGATGCTGCTCTTTTTAACATCCGCACATGGATTTGTGCCAAAGCGCGTTTTAAGCATGCGCATGCATCTTTTGGTAGACGCGGACGCAGTTTTCTGCAAAACCACACGATAGGCATGCAAATGGTGCTTTTGGCAGAACGCGCGTGTGGATTTCTACCAAACGACGTGAAAAGCATGCCGATGCTGCTCTTTTTAGCACCCGCACATGGATTTGTGCCAAAACGCGTTTTAAGCATGCGCATGCATCTTTTGGTAGACGCGGACGCAGTTTTCTGCAAAACCACACGATATGCATGCAAATGGTGCTTTTGGCAGAACGCGCGCGTGGATTTCTACCAAACGACGTGAAAAGCATGCCGATGCTGCTCTTTTTAACATCCGCACATGGATTTGTGCCAAAACGCGTTTTAAGCATGCGCATGCATCTTTTGGTAGACGCGGACGCAGTTTTCTGCAAAACCACACGATAGGCATGCAAATGGTGCTTTTGGCAGAACGCGCGCGTGGATTTCTACCAAACGACGTGAAAAGCATGCCGATGCTGCTCTTTTTAGCACCCGCACATGGATTTGTGCCAAAACGCGTTTTTAGCGTGCACATGCATCTTTTGGTAGACGCGGACGCAGTTTTCTGCAAAACCACACGATATGCATGCAAATGGTGCTTTTGGCAGAACGCGCGTGTGGATTTCTACCAAACGACGTGAAAAGCATGCCGATGCTGCTCTTTTTAGCACCCGCACATGGATTTGTGCCAAAACGCGTTTTAAGCATGCGCATGCATCTTTTGGTAGACGCGGACGCAGTTTTCTGCAAAACCACACGATATGCATGCAAATGGTGCTTTTGGCAGAACGCGCGTGTGGATTTCTACCACACGACGTGAAAAGCATGCCGATGCTGCTCTTTTTAACATCCGCACATGGATTTGTGCCAAAGCGCGTTTTAAGCATGCGCATGCATCTTTTGGTAGACGCGGACGCAGTTTTCTGCAAAACCACACGATAGGCATGCAAATCGTGCTTTTGGCAGAACGCGCGTGTGGATTTCTACCAAACGACGTGAAAAGCATGCCGATGCTGCTCTTTTTAGCACCCGCACATGGATTTGTGCCAAAACGCGTTTTAAGCATGCGCATGCATCTTTTGGTAGACGCGGACGCAGTTTTCTGCAAAACCACACGATATGCATGCAAATGGTGCTTTTGGCAGAACGCGCGCGTGGATTTCTACCAAACGACGTGAAAAGCATGCCGATGCTGCTCTTTTTAACATCCGCACATGGATTTGTGCCAAAGCGCGTTTTAAGCATGCGCATGCATCTTTTGGTAGACGCGGACGCAGTTTTCTGCAAAACCACACGATAGGCATGCAAATGGTGCTTTTTGCAGAACGCGCGTGTGGATTTCTACCAAACGACGTGAAAAGCATGCCGATGCTGCTCTTTTTAGCACCCGCACATGGATTTGTGCCAAAACGCGTTTTAAGCATGCGCATGCATCTTTTGGTAGACGCGGACGCAGTTTTCTGCAAAACCACACGATATGCATGCAAATGGTGCTTTTGGCAGAACGCGCGCGTGGATTTCTACCAAACGACGTGAAAAGCATGCCGATGCTGCTCTTTTTAACATCCGCACATGGATTTGTGCCAAAGCGCGTTTTAAGCATGCGCATGCATCTTTTGGTAGACGCGGACGCAGTTTTCTGCAAAACCACACGATAGGCATGCAAATGGTGCTTTTTGCCGAACGCGCGTGTGGATTTCTACCAAACGACGTGAAAAGCATGCCGATGCTGCTCTTTTTAGCACCCGCACATGGATTTGTGCCAAAACGCGTTTTAAGCATGCGCATGCATCTTTTGGTAGACGCGGACGCAGTTTTCTGCAAAACCACACGATATGCATGCAAATGGTGCTTTTGGCAGAACGCGCGCGTGGATTTCTACCAAACGACGTGAAAAGCATGCCGATGCTGCTCTTTTTAACATCCGCACATGGATTTGTGCCAAAACGCGTTTTAAGCATGCGCATGCATCTTTTGGTAGACGCGGACGCAGTTTTCTGCAAAACCACACGATATGCATGCAAATGGTGCTTTTGGCAGAACGCGCGTGTGGATTTCTACCAAACGACGCGAAAAGCATGCCGATGCTGCTCTTTTTAGCACCCGCACATGGATTTGTGCCAAAACGCGTTTTAAGCATGCGCATGCATCTTTTGGTAGACGCGGACGCTGTTTTCTGCAAAACCACACGATATGCATGCAAATGGTGCTTTTGGCAGAACGCGCGCGTGGATTTCTACCAAACGACGTGAAAAGCATGCCGACGCTGCTCTTTTTAACATCCGCACATGGATTTGTGCCAAAGCGCGTTTTAAGCATGCGCATGCATCTTTTGGTAGACGCGGACGCAGTTTTCTGCAAAACCACACGATATGCATGCAAATGGTGCTTTTGGCAGAACGCGCGCGTGGATTTCTGCCAAACGACGTGAAAAGCATGCCGATGCTGCTCTTTTTAACATCCGCACATGGATTTGTGCCAAAGCGCGTTTTAAGCATGCGCATGCATCTTTTGGTAGACGCGGACGCAGTTTTCTGCAAAACCACAGGATAGGCATGCAAATGGTGCTTTTGGCAGAACGCGCGTGTGGATTTCTACCAGACGACGTGAAAAGCATGCCGATGCTGCTCTTTTTAGCACCCGCACATGGATTTGTGCCAAAACGCGTTTTAAGCATGCGCATGCATCTTTTGGTAGACGCGGACGCAGTTTTCTGCAAAACCACACGATATGCATGCAAATGGTGCTTTTGGCAGAACGCGCGCGTGGATTTCTACCAAACGACGTGAAAAGCATGCCGATGCTGCTCTTTTTAACATCCGCACATGGATTTGTGCCAAAGCGCGTTTTAAGCATGCGCATGCATCTTTTGGTAGACGCGGACGCAGTTTTCTGCAAAACCACACGATAGGCATGCAAATGGTGCTTTTGGCAGAACGCGCGCGTGGATTTCTACCAAACGACGTGAAAAGCATGCCGATGCTGCTCTTTTTAACATCCGCACATGGATTTGTGCCAAAGCGCGTTTTAATCATGCGCATGCATCTTTTGGTAGACGCGGACGCAGTTTTCTGCAAAACCACACGATAGGCATGCGAATGGTGCTTTTGGCAGAACGCGCGTGTGGATTTCTACCAGACGACGTGAAAAGCATGCCGATGCTGCTCTTTTTAGCACCCGCACATGGATTTGTGCCAAAACGCGTTTTAAGCATGCGCATGCATCTTTTGGTAGACGCGGACGCAGTTTTCTGCAAAACCACACGATATGCATGCAAATGGTGCTTTTGGCAGAACGCGCGCGTGGATTTCTACCAAACGACGTCAAAAGCTTGCCGATGCTGCTCTTTTTAACATCCGCACATGGATTTGTGCCAAAGCGCGTTTTAAGCATGCGCATGCATCTTTTGGTAGACGCGGACGCAGTTTTCTGCAAAACCACACGATAGGCATGCAAATGGTGCTTTTGGCAGAACGCGCGTGTGGATTTCTACCAAACGACGTGAAAAGCATGCCGATGCTGCTCTTTTTAGCACCCGCACATGGATTTGTGCCAAAACGCGTTTTAAGCATGCGCATGCATCTTTTGGTAGACGCGGACGCAGTTTTCTGCAAAACCACACGATATGCATGCAAATGGTGCTTTTGGCAGAACGCGCGCGTGGATTTCTACCAAACGACGTGAAAAGCATGCCGATGCTGCTCTTTTTAACATCCGCACATGGATTTGTGCCAAAACGCGTTTTAAGCATGCGCATGCATCTTTTGGTAGACGCGGACGCAGTTTTCTGCAAAACCACACGATAGGCATGCAAATGGTGCTTTTGGCAGAACGCGCGCGTGGATTTCTACCAAACGACGTGAAAAGCATGCCGATGCTGCTCTTTTTAGCACCCGCACATGGATTTGTGCCAAAACGCGTTTTTAGCATGCACATGCATCTTTTGGTAGACGCGGACGCAGTTTTCTGCAAAACCACACGATATGCATGCAAATGGTGCTTTTGGCAGAACGCGCGTGTGGATTTCTACCAAACGACGTGAAAAGCATGCCGATGCTGCTCTTTTTAGCACCCGCACATGGATTTGTGCCAAAACGCGTTTTAAGCATGCGCATGCATCTTTTGGTAGACGCGGACGCAGTTTTCTGCAAAACCACACGATATGCATGCAAATGGTGCTTTTGGCAGAACGCGCGTGTGGATTTCTACCAAACGACGTGAAAAGCATGCCGATGCTGCTCTTTTTAACATCCGCACATGGATTTGTGCCAAAGCGCGTTTTAAGCATGCGCATGCATCTTTTGGTAGACGCGGACGCAGTTTTCTGCAAAACCACACGATAGGCATGCAAATGGTGCTTTTGGCAGAACGCGCGTGTGGATTTCTACCAAACGACGTGAAAAGCATGCCGATGCTGCTCTTTTTAGCACCCGCACATGGATTTGTGCCAAAACGCGTTTTAAGCATGCGCATGCATCTTTTGGTAGACGCGGACGCAGTTTTCTGCAAAACCACACGATATGCATGCAAATGGTGCTTTTGGCAGAACGCGCGCGTGGATTTCTACCAAACGACGTGAAAAGCATGCCGATGCTGCTCTTTTTAACATCCGCACATGGATTTGTGCCAAAGCGCGTTTTAAGCATGCGCATGCATCTTTTGGTAGACGCGGACGCAGTTTTCTGCAAAACCACACGATAGGCATGCAAATGGTGCTTTTTGCAGAACGCGCGTGTGGATTTCTACCAAACGACGTGAAAAGCATGCCGATGCTGCTCTTTTTAGCACCCGCACATGGATTTGTGCCAAAACGCGTTTTAAGCATGCGCATGCATCTTTTGGTAGACGCGGACGCAGTTTTCTGCAAAACCACACGATATGCATGCAAATGGTGCTTTTGGCAGAACGCGCGCGTGGATTTCTACCAAACGACGTGAAAAGCATGCCGATGCTGCTCTTTTTAACATCCGCACATGGATTTGTGCCAAAACGCGTTTTAAGCATGCGCATGCATCTTTTGGTAGACGCGGACGCAGTTTTCTGCAAAACCACACGATAGGCATGCAAATGGTGCTTTTGGCAGAACGCGCGCGTGGATTTCTACCAAACGACGTGAAAAGCATGCCGATGCTGCTCTTTTTAGCACCCGCACATGGATTTGTGCCAAAACGCGTTTTTAGCATGCACATGCATCTTTTGGTAGACGCGGACGCAGTTTTCTGCAAAACCACACGATATGCATGCAAATGGTGCTTTTGGCAGAACGCGCGTGTGGATTTCTACCAAACGACGTGAAAAGCATGCCGATGCTGCTCTTTTTAGCACCCGCACATGGATTTGTGCCAAAACGCGTTTTAAGCATGCGCATGCATCTTTTGGTAGACGCGGACGCTGTTTTCTGCAAAACCACACGATATGCATGCAAATGGTGCTTTTGGCAGAACGCGCGCGTGGATTTCTACCAAACGACGTGAAAAGCATGCCGACGCTGCTCTTTTTAACATCCGCACATGGATTTGTGCCAAAGCGCGTTTTAAGCATGCGCATGCATCTTTTGGTAGACGCGGACGCAGTTTTCTGCAAAACCACACGATATGCATGCAAATGGTGCTTTTGGCAGAACGCGCGCGTGGATTTCTGCCAAACGACGTGAAAAGCATGCCGATGCTGCTCTTTTTAACATCCGCACATGGATTTGTGCCAAAGCGCGTTTTAAGCATGCGCATGCATCTTTTGGTAGACGCGGACGCAGTTTTCTGCAAAACCACACGATAGGCATGCAAATGGTGCTTTTGGCAGAACGCGCGTGTGGATTTCTACCAGACGACGTGAAAAGCATGCCGATGCTGCTCTTTTTAGCACCCGCACATGGATTTGTGCCAAAACGCGTTTTAAGCATGCGCATGCATCTTTTGGTAGACGCGGACGCAGTTTTCTGCAAAACCACACGATATGCATGCAAATGGTGCTTTTGGCAGAACGCGCGCGTGGATTTCTACCAAACGACGTGAAAAGCATGCCGATGCTGCTCTTTTTAACATCCGCACATGGATTTGTGCCAAAGCGCGTTTTAAGCATGCGCATGCATCTTTTGGTAGACGCGGACGCAGTTTTCTGCAAAACCACACGATAGGCATGCAAATGGTGCTTTTGGCAGAACGCGCGCGTGGATTTCTACCAAACGACGTGAAAAGCATGCCGATGCTGCTCTTTTTAACATCCGCACATGGATTTGTGCCAAAGCGCGTTTTAAGCATGCGCATGCATCTTTTGGTAGACGCGGACGCAGTTTTCTGCAAAACCACACGATAGGCATGCGAATGGTGCTTTTGGCAGAACGCGCGCGTGGATTTCTACCAAACGACGTGAAAAGCATGCCGATGCTGCTCTTTTTAACATCCGCACATGGATTTGTGCCAAAACGCGTTTTAAGCATGCGCATGCATCTTTTGGTAGACGCGGACGCAGTTTTCTGCAAAACCACACGATAGGCATGCAAATGGTGCTTTTGGCAGAACGCGCGCGTGGATTTCTACCAAACGACGTGAAAAGCATGCCGATGCTGCTCTTTTTAGCACCCGCACATGGATTTGTGCCAAAACGCGTTTTTAGCATGCACATGCATCTTTTGGTAGACGCGGACGCAGTTTTCTGCAAAACCACACGATATGCATGCAAATGGTGCTTTTGGCAGAACGCGCGTGTGGATTTCTACCAAACGACGTGAAAAGCATGCCGATGCTGCTCTTTTTAGCACCCGCACATGGATTTGTGCCAAAACGCGTTTTAAGCATGCGCATGCATCTTTTGGTAGACGCGGACGCAGTTTTCTGCAAAACCACACGATATGCATGCAAATGGTGCTTTTGGCAGAACGCGCGCGTGGATTTCTACCAAACGACGTGAAAAGCATGCCGATGCTGCTCTTTTTAACATCCGCACATGGATTTGTGCCAAAGCGCGTTTTAAGCATGCGCATGCATCTTTTGGTAGACGCGGACGCAGTTTTCTGCAAAACCACACGATAGGCATGCAAATGGTGCTTTTGGCAGAACGCGCGTGTGGATTTCTACCAAACGACGTGAAAAGCATGCCGATGCTGCTCTTTTTAACATCCGCACATAGATTTGTGCCAAAACGCGTTTTAAGCATGCGCATGCATCTTTTGGTAGACGCGGACGCAGTTTTCTGCAAAACCACACGATAGGCATGCAAATGGTGCTTTTGGCAGAACGCGCGCGTGGATTTCTACCAAACGACGTGAAAAGCATGCCGATGCTGCTCTTTTTAGCACCCGCACATGGATTTGTGCCAAAACGCGTTTTTAGCATGCACGTGCATCTTTTGGTAGACGCGGACGCAGTTTTCTTCAAAACCACACGATATGCATGAAAATGGTGCTTTTGGCAGAACGCGCGTGTGGATTTCTACCAAACGACGTGAAAAGCATGCCGATGCTGCTCTTTTTAACATCCGCACATCGATTTGTGCCAAAGCGCGTTTTAAGCATGCGCATGCATCTTTTGGTAGACGCGGACGCAGTTTTCTGCAAAACCACACGATAGGCATGCAAATGGTGCTTTTGGCAGAACGCGCGTGTGGATTTCTACCAAACGACGTGAAAAGCATGCCGATGCTGCTCTTTTTAGCACCCGCACATGGATTTGTGCCAAAACGCGTTTTAAGCATGCGCATGCATCTTTTGGTAGACGCGGACGCAGTTTTCTGCAAAACCACACGATAGGCATGCAAATGGTGCTTTTGGCAGAACGCGCGTGTGGATTTCTACCAAACGACGTGAAAAGCATGCCGATGCTGCTCTTTTTAGCACCCGCACATGGATTTGTGCCAAAACGCGTTTTAAGCATGCGCATGCATCTTTTGGTAGACGCGGACGCAGTTTTCTGCAAAACCACACGATATGCATGCAAATGGTGCTTTTGGCAGAACGCGCGCGTGGATTTCTACCAAACGACGTGAAAAGCATGCCGATGCTGCTCTTTTTAACATCCGCACATGGATTTGTGCCAAAACGCGTTTTAAGCATGCGCATGCATCTTTTGGTAGACGCGGACGCAGTTTTCTGCAAAACCACACGATAGGCATGCAAATGGTGCTTTTGGCAGAACGCGCGTGTGGATTTCTACCAAACGACGTGAAAAGCATGCCGATGCTGCTCTTTTTAACATCCGCACATAGATTTGTGCCAAAACGCGTTTTAAGCATGCGCATGCATCTTTTGGTAGACGCGGACGCAGTTTTCTGCAAAACCACACGATAGGCATGCAAATGGTGCTTTTGGCAGAACGCGCGCGTGGATTTCTACCAAACGACGTGAAAAGCATGCCGATGCTGCTCTTTTTAGCACCCGCACATGGATTTGTGCCAAAACGCGTTTTTAGCATGCACGTGCATCTTTTGGTAGACGCGGACGCAGTTTTCTTCAAAACCACACGATATGCATGAAAATGGTGCTTTTGGCAGAACGCGCGTGTGGATTTCTACCAAACGACGTGAAAAGCATGCCGATGCTGCTCTTTTTAACATCCGCACATCGATTTGTGCCAAAGCGCGTTTTAAGCATGCGCATGCATCTTTTGGTAGACGCGGACGCAGTTTTCTGCAAAACCACACGATATGCATGCAAATGGTGCTTTTGGCAGAACGCGCACGTGGATTTCTACCAAACGACGTGAAAAGCATGCCGATGCTGCTCTTTTTAACATCCGCACATGGATTTGTGCCAAAACGCGTTTTAAGCATGCGCATGCATCTTTTGGTAGACGCGGACGCAGTTTTCTGCAAAACCACACGATAGGCATGCAAATGGTGCTTTTGGCAGAACGCGCGTGTGGATTTCTACCAAACGACGTGAAAAGCATGCCGATGCTGCTCTTTTTAGCACCCGCACATGGATTTGTGCCAAAACGCGTTTTAAGCATGCGCATGCATCTTTTGGTAGACGCGGACGCAGTTTTCTGCAAAACCACACGATATGCATGCAAATGGTGCTTTTGGCAGAACGCGCGCGTGGATTTCTACCAAACGACGTGAAAAGCATGCCGATGCTGCTCTTTTTAACATCCGCACATGGATTTGTGCCAAAACGCGTTTTAAGCATGCGCATGCATCTTTTGGTAGACGCGGACGCAGTTTTCTGCAAAACCACACGATAGGCATGCAAATGGTGCTTTTGGCAGAACGCGCGCGTGGATTTCTACCAAACGACGTGAAAAGCATGCCGATGCTGCTCTTTTTAGCACCCGCACATGGATTTGTGCCAAAACGCGTTTTTAGCATGCACATGCATCTTTTGGTAGACGCGGACGCAGTTTTCTGCAAAACCACGCGATATGCATGCAAATGGTGCTTTTGGCAGAACGCGCGTGTGGATTTCTACCAAACGACGTGAAAAGCATGCCGATGCTGCTCTTTTTAGCACCCGCACATGGATTTGTGCCAAAACGCGTTTTAAGCATGCGCATGCATCTTTTGGTAGACGCGGACGCAGTTTTCTGCAAAACCACACGATATGCATGCAAATGGTGCTTTTGGCAGAACGCGCGTGTGGATTTCTACCACACGACGTGAAAAGCATGCCGATGCTGCTCTTTTTAACATCCGCACATGGATTTGTGCCAAAGCGCGTTTTAAGCATGCGCATGCATCTTTTCGTAGACGCGGACGCAGTTTTCTGCAAAACCACACGATAGGCATGCAAATCGTGCTTTTGGCAGAACGCGCGTGTGGATTTCTACCAAACGACGTGAAAAGCATGCCGATGCTGCTCTTTTTAGCACCCGCACATGGATTTGTGCCAAAACGCGTTTTAAGCATGCGCATGCATCTTTTGGTAGACGCGGACGCAGTTTTCTGCAAAACCACACGATATGCATGCAAATGGTGCTTTTGGCAGAACGCGCGCGTGGATTTCTACCAAACGACGTGAAAAGCATGCCGATGCTGCTCTTTTTAACATCCGCACATGGATTTGTGCCAAAGCGCGTTTTAAGCATGCGCATGCATCTTTTGGTAGACGCGGACGCAGTTTTCTGCAAAACCACACGATAGGCATGCAAATGGTGCTTTTTGCAGAACGCGCGTGTGGATTTCTACCAAACGACGTGAAAAGCATGCCGATGCTGCTCTTTTTAGCACCCGCACATGGATTTGTGCCAAAACGCCTTTTAAGCATGCGCATGCATCTTTTGGTAGACGCGGACGCAGTTTTCTGCAAAACCACACGATATGCATGCAAATGGTGCTTTTGGCAGAACGCGCGCGTGGATTTCTACCAAACGACGTGAAAAGCATGCCGATGCTGCTCTTTTTAACATCCGCACATGGATTTGTGCCAAAGCGCGTTTTAAGCATGCGCATGCATCTTTTGGTAGACGCGGACGCAGTTTTCTGCAAAACCACACGATAGGCATGCAAATGGTGCTTTTTGCAGAACGCGCGTGTGGATTTCTACCAAACGACGTGAAAAGCATGCCGATGCTGCTCTTTTTAGCACCCGCACATGGATTTGTGCCAAAACGCGTTTTAAGCATGCGCATGCATCTTTTGGTAGACGCGGACGCAGTTTTCTGCAAAACCACACGATATGCATGCAAATGGTGCTTTTGGCAGAACGCGCGCGTGGATTTCTACCAAACGACGTGAAAAGCATGCCGATGCTGCTCTTTTTAACATCCGCACATGGATTTGTGCCAAAACGCGTTTTAAGCATGCGCATGCATCTTTTGGTAGACGCGGACGCAGTTTTCTGCAAAACCACACGATATGCATGCAAATGGTGCTTTTGGCAGAACGCGCGTGTGGATTTCTACCAAACGACGCGAAAAGCATGCCGATGCTGCTCTTTTTAGCACCCGCACATGGATTTGTGCCAAAACGCGTTTTAAGCATGCGCATGCATCTTTTGGTAGACGCGGACGCTGTTTTCTGCAAAACCACACGATATGCATGCAAATGGTGCTTTTGGCAGAACGCGCGCGTGGATTTCTACCAAACGACGTGAAAAGCATGCCGACGCTGCTCTTTTTAACATCCGCACATGGATTTGTGCCAAAGCGCGTTTTAAGCATGCGCATGCATCTTTTGGTAGACGCGGACGCAGTTTTCTGCAAAACCACACGATATGCATGCAAATGGTGCTTTTGGCAGAACGCGCGCGTGGATTTCTGCCAAACGACGTGAAAAGCATGCCGATGCTGCTCTTTTTAACATCCGCACATGGATTTGTGCCAAAGCGCGTTTTAAGCATGCGCATGCATCTTTTGGTAGACGCGGACGCAGTTTTCTGCAAAACCACACGATAGGCATGCAAATGGTGCTTTTGGCAGAACGCGCGCGTGGATTTCTACCAAACGACGTGAAAAGCATGCCGATGCTGCTCTTTTTAGCACCCGCACATGGATTTGTGCCAAAACGCGTTTTTAGCATGCACATGCATCTTTTGGTAGACGCGGACGCAGTTTTCTGCAAAACCACGCGATATGCATGCAAATGGTGCTTTTGGCAGAACGCGCGTGTGGATTTCTACCAAACGACGTGAAAAGCATGCCGATGCTGCTCTTTTTAGCACCCGCACATGGATTTGTGCCAAAACGCGTTTTAAGCATGCGCATGCATCTTTTGGTAGACGCGGACGCAGTTTTCTGCAAAACCACACGATATGCATGCAAATGGTGCTTTTGGCAGAACGCGCGTGTGGATTTCTACCACACGACGTGAAAAGCATGCCGATGCTGCTCTTTTTAACATCCGCACATGGATTTGTGCCAAAGCGCGTTTTAAGCATGCGCATGCATCTTTTGGTAGACGCGGACGCAGTTTTCTGCAAAACCACACGATAGGCATGCAAATCGTGCTTTTGGCAGAACGCGCGTGTGGATTTCTACCAAACGACGTGAAAAGCATGCCGATGCTGCTCTTTTTAGCACCCGCACATGGATTTGTGCCAAAACGCGTTTTAAGCATGCGCATGCATCTTTTGGTAGACGCGGACGCAGTTTTCTGCAAAACCACACGATATGCATGCAAATGGTGCTTTTGGCAGAACGCGCGCGTGGATTTCTACCAAACGACGTGAAAAGCATGCCGATGCTGCTCTTTTTAACATCCGCACATGGATTTGTGCCAAAGCGCGTTTTAAGCATGCGCATGCATCTTTTGGTAGACGCGGACGCAGTTTTCTGCAAAACCACACGATAGGCATGCAAATGGTGCTTTTTGCAGAACGCGCGTGTGGATTTCTACCAAACGACGTGAAAAGCATGCCGATGCTGCTCTTTTTAGCACCCGCACATGGATTTGTGCCAAAACGCGTTTTAAGCATGCGCATGCATCTTTTGGTAGACGCGGACGCAGTTTTCTGCAAAACCACACGATATGCATGCAAATGGTGCTTTTGGCAGAACGCGCGCGTGGATTTCTACCAAACGACGTGAAAAGCATGCCGATGCTGCTCTTTTTAACATCCGCACATGGATTTGTGCCAAAGCGCGTTTTAAGCATGCGCATGCATCTTTTGGTAGACGCGGACGCAGTTTTCTGCAAAACCACACGATAGGCATGCAAATGGTGCTTTTTGCAGAACGCGCGTGTGGATTTCTACCAAACGACGTGAAAAGCATGCCGATGCTGCTCTTTTTAGCACCCGCACATGGATTTGTGCCAAAACGCGTTTTAAGCATGCGCATGCATCTTTTGGTAGACGCGGACGCAGTTTTCTGCAAAACCACACGATATGCATGCAAATGGTGCTTTTGGCAGAACGCGCGCGTGGATTTCTACCAAACGACGTGAAAAGCATGCCGATGCTGCTCTTTTTAACATCCGCACATGGATTTGTGCCAAAACGCGTTTTAAGCATGCGCATGCATCTTTTGGTAGACGCGGACGCAGTTTTCTGCAAAACCACACGATATGCATGCAAATGGTGCTTTTGGCAGAACGCGCGTGTGGATTTCTACCAAACGACGCGAAAAGCATGCCGATGCTGCTCTTTTTAGCACCCGCACATGGATTTGTGCCAAAACGCGTTTTAAGCATGCGCATGCATCTTTTGGTAGACGCGGACGCTGTTTTCTGCAAAACCACACGATATGCATGCAAATGGTGCTTTTGGCAGAACGCGCGCGTGGATTTCTACCAAACGACGTGAAAAGCATGCCGACGCTGCTCTTTTTAACATCCGCACATGGATTTGTGCCAAAGCGCGTTTTAAGCATGCGCATGCATCTTTTGGTAGACGCGGACGCAGTTTTCTGCAAAACCACACGATATGCATGCAAATGGTGCTTTTGGCAGAACGCGCGCGTGGATTTCTGCCAAACGACGTGAAAAGCATGCCGATGCTGCTCTTTTTAACATCCGCACATGGATTTGTGCCAAAGCGCGTTTTAAGCATGCGCATGCATCTTTTGGTAGACGCGGACGCAGTTTTCTGCAAAACCACAGGATAGGCATGCAAATGGTGCTTTTGGCAGAACGCGCGTGTCGATTTCTACCAGACGACGTGAAAAGCATGCCGATGCTGCTCTTTTTAGCACCCGCACATGGATTTGTGCCAAAACGCGTTTTAAGCATGCGCATGCATCTTTTGGTAGACGCGGACGCAGTTTTCTGCAAAACCACACGATAGGCATGCAAATGGTGCTTTTGGCAGAACGCGCGCGTGGATTTCTACCAAACGACGTGAAAAGCATGCCGACGCTGCTCTTTTTAACATCCGCACATGGATTTGTGCCAAAGCGCGTTTTAATCATGCGCATGCATCTTTTGGTAGACGCGGACGCAGTTTTCTGCAAAACCACACGATAGGCATGCGAATGGTGCTTTTGGCAGAACGCGCGTGTGGATTTCTACCAGACGACGTGA
Source organism: Dermacentor variabilis (assembly GCF_050947875.1). Taxonomy (NCBI): domain Eukaryota; kingdom Metazoa; phylum Arthropoda; class Arachnida; order Ixodida; family Ixodidae; genus Dermacentor; species Dermacentor variabilis. Next base: position 77,622 of record NW_027460814.1, on the reverse strand, counting down.
AAAGCATGCCGATGCTGCTCTTTTTAGCACCCGCACATGGATTTGTGCCAAAACGCGTTTTAAGCATGCGCATGCATCTTTTGGTAGACGCGGACGCAGTTTTCTGCAAAACCACACGATATGCATGCAAATGGTGCTTTTGGCAGAACGCGCGCGTGGATTTCTACCAAACGACGTCAAAAGCTTGCCGATGCTGCTCTTTTTAACATCCGCACATGGATTTGTGCCAAAGCGCGTTTTAAGCATGCGCATGCATCTTTTGGTAGACGCGGACGCAGTTTTCTGCAAAACCACACGATAGGCATGCAAATGGTGCTTTTGGCAGAACGCGCGCGTGGATTTCTACCAAACGACGTGAAAAGCATGCCGATGCTGCTCTTTTTAGCACCCGCACATGGATTTGTGCCAAAACGCGTTTTTAGCATGCACATGCATCTTTTGGTAGACGCGGACGCAGTTTTCTGCAAAACCACACGATATGCATGCAAATGGTGCTTTTGGCAGAACGCGCGTGTGGATTTCTACCAAACGACGTGAAAAGCATGCCGATGCTGCTCTTTTTAGCACCCGCACATGGATTTGTGCCAAAACGCGTTTTAAGCATGCGCATGCATCTTTTGGTAGACGCGGACGCAGTTTTCTGCAAAACCACACGATATGCATGCAAATGGTGCTTTTGGCAGAACGCGCGTGTGGATTTCTACCAAACGACGTGAAAAGCATGCCGATGCTGCTCTTTTTAACATCCGCACATGGATTTGTGCCAAAGCGCGTTTTAAGCATGCGCATGCATCTTTTGGTAGACGCGGACGCAGTTTTCTGCAAAACCACACGATAGGCATGCAAATGGTGCTTTTGGCAGAACGCGCGTGTGGATTTCTACCAAACGACGTGAAAAGCATGCCGATGCTGCTCTTTTTAGCACCCGCACATGGATTTGTGCCAAAACGCGTTTTAAGCATGCGCATGCATCTTTTGGTAGACGCGGACGCAGTTTTCTGCAAAACCACACGATATGCATGCAAATGGTGCTTTTGGCAGAACGCGCGCGTGGATTTCTACCAAACGACGTGAAAAGCATGCCGATGCTGCTCTTTTTAACATCCGCACATGGATTTGTGCCAAAGCGCGTTTTAAGCATGCGCATGCATCTTTTGGTAGACGCGGACGCAGTTTTCTGCAAAACCACACGATAGGCATGCAAATGGTGCTTTTTGCAGAACGCGCGTGTGGATTTCTACCAAACGACGTGAAAAGCATGCCGATGCTGCTCTTTTTAGCACCCGCACATGGATTTGTGCCAAAACGCGTTTTAAGCATGCGCATGCATCTTTTGGTAGACGCGGACGCAGTTTTCTGCAAAACCACACGATATGCATGCAAATGGTGCTTTTGGCAGAACGCGCGCGTGGATTTCTACCAAACGACGTGAAAAGCATGCCGATGCTGCTCTTTTTAACATCCGCACATGGATTTGTGCCAAAACGCGTTTTAAGCATGCGCATGCATCTTTTGGTAGACGCGGACGCAGTTTTCTGCAAAACCACACGATAGGCATGCAAATGGTGCTTTTGGCAGAACGCGCGCGTGGATTTCTACCAAACGACGTGAAAAGCATGCCGATGCTGCTCTTTTTAGCACCCGCACATGGATTTGTGCCAAAACGCGTTTTTAGCATGCACATGCATCTTTTGGTAGACGCGGACGCAGTTTTCTGCAAAACCACACGATATGCATGCAAATGGTGCTTTTGGCAGAACGCGCGTGTGGATTTCTACCAAACGACGTGAAAAGCATGCCGATGCTGCTCTTTTTAGCACCCGCACATGGATTTGTGCCAAAACGCGTTTTAAGCATGCGCATGCATCTTTTGGTAGACGCGGACGCTGTTTTCTGCAAAACCACACGATATGCATGCAAATGGTGCTTTTGGCAGAACGCGCGCGTGGATTTCTACCAAACGACGTGAAAAGCATGCCGACGCTGCTCTTTTTAACATCCGCACATGGATTTGTGCCAAAGCGCGTTTTAAGCATGCGCATGCATCTTTTGGTAGACGCGGACGCAGTTTTCTGCAAAACCACACGATATGCATGCAAATGGTGCTTTTGGCAGAACGCGCGCGTGGATTTCTGCCAAACGACGTGAAAAGCATGCCGATGCTGCTCTTTTTAACATCCGCACATGGATTTGTGCCAAAGCGCGTTTTAAGCATGCGCATGCATCTTTTGGTAGACGCGGACGCAGTTTTCTGCAAAACCACACGATATGCATGCAAATGGTGCTTTTGGCAGAACGCGCGCGTGGATTTCTGCCAAACGACGTGAAAAGCATGCCGATGCTGCTCTTTTTAACATCCGCACATGGATTTGTGCCAAAACGCGTTTTAAGCATGCGCATGCATCTTTTGGTAGACGCGGACGCAGTTTTCTGCAAAACCACACGATATGCATGCAAATGGTGCTTTTGGCAGAACGCGCGCGTGGATTTCTACCAAACGACGTGAAAAGCATGCCGATGCTGCTCTTTTTAACATCCGCACATGGATTTGTGCCAAAGCGCGTTTTAAGCATGCGCATGCATCTTTTGGTAGACGCGGACGCAGTTTTCTGCAAAACCACACGATAGGCATGCAAATGGTGCTTTTGGCAGAACGCGCGCGTGGATTTCTACCAAACGACGTGAAAAGCATGCCGATGCTGCTCTTTTTAACATCCGCACATGGATTTGTGCCAAAGCGCGTTTTAAGCATGCGCATGCATCTTTTGGTAGACGCGGACGCAGTTTTCTGCAAAACCACACGATAGGCATGCGAATGGTGCTTTTGGCAGAACGCGCGCGTGGATTTCTACCAAACGACGTGAAAAGCATGCCGATGCTGCTCTTTTTAACATCCGCACATGTATTTGTGCCAAAACGCGTTTTAAGCATGCGCATGCATCTTTTGGTAGACGCGGACGCAGTTTTCTGCAAAACCACACGATAGGCATGCAAATGGTGCTTTTGGCAGAACGCGCGCGTGGATTTCTACCAAACGACGTGAAAAGCATGCCGATGCTGCTCTTTTTAGCACCCGCACATGGATTTGTGCCAAAACGCGTTTTTAGCATGCACATGCATCTTTTGGTAGACGCGGACGCAGTTTTCTGCAAAACCACACGATATGCATGCTCAAAAATAACGTACAGCGCAAAGGACCAGGACAGCGATAGACGACATACACAGCGCTGACTTCCAACAATATTTTATTTCGTTGCCACATCGTGTGTATATATACATGAAGAGGCATGCGCAGAAAATGTACGACAGTCACATGGGGTGTTCTAACAGCAAGTCATTGAACGATACATGGTCACCTCATAAAATAATAATAATAAATAAAACAAATTAAGCAATACAATTTCTATCTGTCTAGAAACGCGACTTCACCAGGGGTCAGCGCGATTGAGGGCGCACTAACGCAAGAACTGCCTAGTTTTCTGATGAAATCAGCTTCCACTATTTCGCGTGTGAGTTGTGAGCAGTGTCTCGCTAAAACATGCGTATCTTCAAAGAATGGCACGCAGCCGCAGTCCCGGCAATGGATGCCCAAGTGACCTTGTACAGTGTTGCGGACGTTGTTAGAATGCTCTCTTAGTCGATCATTTAAGCACCTGCCCGTTTGTCCTACATAATTACGGCCGCAAGACAGGGGAATTTCGTAGACTACATTGGTTATGCACGTCACAAACCGTTTTTTGTGCCCGACAGAACAACAACTCTGATGCGATTTAGGCGTGTTTACACGACTACAGAGCCTTGCCAATTTTTCCGGGGCCGAGAAAACGACTGCGATTCCTACACGCTGCCCAATTTTCTTTAGCCTATGGGATACATCATGGACATATGGCAGCACTGCAAATCTGCGTCTTTCAGCCCGCTGGTTTCTTGATTGAGCGGGATCATCACGTTTTGTGCGCCTCAGAAGCTGTTCAGCTATGGCTGAAATTAAGACCAAAGGGTAACCAGCCCAAGAGAGGCGATCAACCTGAGCAGCGAGACTATGTTGCATCTGGTGTGGGCACGATTTATTGAGGCTGTTAACAATACATAACTTTATAATACCTCGTTTAACGAGTTTTGAGTGTGCGGAGTTAAAGGGCAAGAGTGGCTTCTTATTTCTCGGCTCGAAGCACCAGCACACATGTTTGTTAGCAAGGCTCAGCCTGAGATCTAGAAAGCGCAAGGAATCATCGATGGGGAACTCATGCGTAAGTTCTAGAGGCTCCAGCTCCTTCTTAAAGATCTCCAAGACTTCAGAAACAACAGGCTCAAAAGCGGGATTAGTGCAATCAATAAATATCAGGTAGTCGTCCACAAACCTGCACACCTTGACAACAGGGGACGCGGCTAGGTGACCATGAATATTGCGATCATGATGAGCTAAGTAAATATCACTTAATACGGGCGCAAGACATGATCCTATACAAACACCATTCCTTTGTATGTAATTTTGTTCATTCCATGAGACATAAGTTGATTTCAAGTAGAAGGTGAGCAATTCAAGAAAGCCGCTAACAGAAACACCCGTAGCATTTTGAAAGCCAACTGATCCAAAGTCATCAATGCATTCTTCAACAACCAGAAGCAACTTGTCATGCGGAAGTGAATAGTACAGATCTTTAACGTCGATCGAGAACATGTTGAGTCCCTTTTCATTCTCTTTTAAAAAGCTAGTAACTTCACCAGAATGTCTAACGAGAAAAGGATCGTCAATGATTAGAAGGTTTAGTTTGTCTTGCAAAAACAAGCCAACAGCTTTCTGCCACGTCGTTGCTTCAGTTACGATAACCCGCAGAGGGCAGTCATTCTTATGCGTCTTAGCTGAGAAGAAAATGTCTAGGCTTAGCTTTTTAGTTTTTTCTATCACTTTTGCTAGCTTGTCAAGGTTAAGGGATTTGCATAGTTTTTTTGCTTTCAATTTCACGTTTGCAAGGGAAACACTGTCAACACGTTTAAAAACTGAATCAATGGCAACGGCAGCCTTCGCATTGAAGTCACCTAACGGCAGGACAGCAAAACCACCTTCTTTGTCAGAGGGTAAAAGTGATAATGAGTTCGCTTTCAGAAACGATGTAACATATCCGACCGGGAGAACCTTTGTGGAAGGTTTGCAACGCGTTAAAACATCAACACCTTCCGCAACACACCTTTCTGATTCGGTGTCCGGAGCACGTCCAGCAACTTGCCTAACAAGGGTGAGAAGTTCGTGTGGCGATTTTCGAGGTTCCACGGCAAACTTCGGCCCAAGGGCTAACACATGCTGCACTTTTTCTGGAAGCGTCACGTCTCCAATACGGTGCACATTGTCCCTCGGCAGGGGTTTCTTCTTTGGAGTAATGGCACGTAGTTGTAGAAGCGCATGTTGCCAGAGATATTCAGCAGTTCTGTCGATAATAGCAGCCAACTCACGCCACTTTTTCTTTGCCGTAGACGGTCTGTCAGAACTGTGAAGTCGAAGAAACAAGACGTCACGGTAGAAGTGGGCCTGGCGTTGCCATTCCGAGCGCAGAATCTTGCAGATCCTCACGCTATGCCCACAAGAGGGTCTGAACCCACCACACAGGGCTGCCACTTCGGGAGGTATGATCTTGACTCGAATGCAGTAAGCGAATGAACGAGCCCGGCAGACGGCAAGAGCAATTAAACTGACCAAAACGCAATAAAATATTGTTGGAAGTCAGCGCTGTGTATGTCGTCTATCGCTGTCCTGGTCCTTTGCGCTGTACGTTATTTTTGATCATGAATTACCAACTAGCCCAAGCAACCACCCTAGTTCACTTCATTTCTAGTACAATGGGCCCTTTCCCTTCGTCTTTCCCCTGTTCCTCAGCAAGTCCCAGTGTTTTGGTCAGTTTAATTGCTCTTGCCGTCTGCCGGGCTCGTTCATTCGCTTACTGCATTCGAGTCAAGATCATACCTCCCGAAGTGACAGCCCTGTGTGGTGGGTTCAGACCCTCTCGTGGGCATAGCGTGAGGATCTGCAAGATTCTGCGCTCGGAATGGCAACGCCAGGCCCACTTCTACCGTGACGTCTTGTTTCTTCGACTTCACAGTTCTGACAGACCGTCTACGGCAAAGAAAAAGTGGCGTGAGTTGGCTGCTATTATCGACAGAACTGCTGAATATCTCTGGCAACATGCGCTTCTACAACTACGTGCCATTACTCCAAAGAAGAAACCCCTGCCGAGGGACAATGTGCACCGTATTGGAGACGTGACGCTTCCAGAAAAAGTGCAGCATGTGTTAGCCCTTGGGCCGAAGTTTGCCGTGGAACCTCGAAAATCGCCACACGAACTTCTCACCCTTGTTAGGCAAGTTGCTGGACGTGCTCCGGACACCGAATCAGAAAGGTGTGTTGCGGAAGGTGTTGATGTTTTAACGCGTTGCAAACCTTCCACAAAGGTTCTCCCGGTCGGATATGTTACATCGTTTCTGAAAGCGAACTCATTATCACTTTTACCCTCTGACAAAGAAGGTGGTTTTGCTGTCCTGCCGTTAGGTGACTTCAATGCGAAGGCTGCCGTTGCCATTGATTCAGTTTTTAAACGTGTTGACAGTGTTTCCCTTGCAAACGTGAAATTGAAAGCAAAAAAACTATGCAAATCCCTTAACCTTGACAAGCTAGCAAAAGTGATAGAAAAAACTAAAAAGCTAAGCCTAGACATTTTCTTCTCAGCTAAGACGCATAAGAATGACTGCCCTCTGCGGGTTATCGTAACTGAAGCAACGACGTGGCAGAAAGCTGTTGGCTTGTTTTTGCAAGACAAACTAAACCTTCTAATCATTGACGATCCTTTTCTCGTTAGACATTCTGGTGAAGTTACTAGCTTTTTAAAAGAGAATGAAAAGAGACTCAACATGTTCTCGATCGACGTTAAAGATCTGTACTATTCACTTCCGCATGACAAGTTGCTTCTGGTTGTTGAAGAATGCATTGATGACTTTGGATCAGTTGGCTTTCAAAATGCTACGGGTGTTTCTGTTAGCGGCTTTCTTGAATTGCTCACCTTCTACTTGAAATCAACTTATGTCTCATGGAATGAACAAAATTACATACAAAGGAATGGTGTTTGTATAGGATCATGTCTTGCGCCCGTATTAAGTGATATTTACTTAGCTCATCATGATCGCAATATTCATGGTCACCTAGCCGCGTCCCCTGTTGTCAAGGTGTGCAGGTTTGTGGACGACTACCTGATATTTATTGATTGCACTAATCCCGCTTTTGAGCCTGTTGTTTCTGAAGTCTTGGAGATCTTTAAGAAGGAGCTGGAGCCTCTAGAACTTACGCATGAGTTCCCCATCGATGATTCCTTGCGCTTTCTAGATCTCAGGCTGAGCCTTGCTAACAAACATGTGTGCTGGTGCTTCGAGCCGAGAAATAAGAAGCCACTCTTGCCCTTTAACTCCGCACACTCAAAACTCGTTAAACGAGGTATTATAAAGTTATGTATTGTTAACAGCCTCAATAAATCGTGCCCACACCAGATGCAACATAGTCTCGCTGCTCAGGTTGATCGCCTCTCTTGGGCTGGTTACCCTTTGGTCTTAATTTCAGCCATAGCTGAACAGCTTCTGAGGCGCACAAAACGTGATGATCCCGCTCAATCAAGAAACCAGCGGGCTGAAAGACGCAGATTTGCAGTGCTGCCATATGTCCATGATGTATCCCATAGGCTAAAGAAAATTGGGCAGCGTGTAGGAATCGCAGTCGTTTTCTCGGCCCCGGAAAAATTGGCAAGGCTCTGTAGTCGTGTAAACACGCCTAAATCGCATCAGAGTTGTTGTTCTGTCGGGCACAAAAAACGGTTTGTGACGTGCATAACCAATGTAGTCTACGAAATTCCCCTGTCTTGCGGCCGTAATTATGTAGGACAAACGGGCAGGTGCTTAAATGATCGACTAAGAGAGCATTCTAACAACGTCCGCAACACTGTACAAGGTCACTTGGGCATCCATTGCCGGGACTGCGGCTGCGTGCCATTCTTTGAAGATACGCATGTTTTAGCGAGACACTGCTCACAACTCACACGCGAAATAGTGGAAGCTGATTTCATCAGAAAACTAGGCAGTTCTTGCGTTAGTGCGCCCTCAATCGCGCTGACCCCTGGTGAAGTCGCGTTTCTAGACAGATAGAAATTGTATTGCTTAATTTGTTTTATTTATTATTATTATTTTATGAGGTGACCATGTATCGTTCAATGACTTGCTGTTAGAACACCCCATGTGACTGTCGTACATTTTCTGCGCATGCCTCTTCATGTATATATACACACGATGTGGCAACGCAATAAAATATTGTTGGAAGTCAGCGCTGTGTATGTCGTCTATCGCTGTCCTGGTCCTTTGCGCTGTACGTTATTTTTGATCATGAATTACCAACTAGCCCAAGCAACCACCCTAGATATGCATGCAAATGGTGCTTTTGGCAGAACGCGCGTGTGGATTTCTACCAAACGACGTGAAAAGCATGCCGATGCTGCTCTTTTTAGCACCCGCACATGGATTTGTGCCAAAACGCGTTTTAAGCATGCGCATGCATCTTTTGGTAGACGCGGACGCAGTTTTCTGCAAAACCACACGATAGGCATGCAAATGGTGCTTTTGGCAGAACGCGCGCGTGGATTTCTACCAAACGACGTGAAAAGCATGCCGATGCTGCTCTTTTTAACATCCGCACATGGATTTGTGCCAAAACGCGTTTTTAGCATGCACATGCATCTTTTGGTAGACGCGGACGCAGTTTTCTGCAAAACCACACGATATGCATGCAAATGGTGCTTTTGGCAGAACGCGCGTGTGGATTTCTACCAAACGACGTGAAAAGCATGCCGATGCTGCTCTTTTTAACATCCGCACATAGATTTGTGCCAAAACGCGTTTTAAGCATGCGCATGCATCTTTTGGTAGACGCGGACGCAGTTTTCTGCAAAACCACACGATAGGCATGCAAATGGTGCTTTTGGCAGAACGCGCGCGTGGATTTCTACCAAACGACGTGAAAAGCATGCCGATGCTGCTCTTTTTAGCACCCGCACATGGATTTGTGCCAAAACGCGTTTTTAGCATGCACGTGCATCTTTTGGTAGACGCGGACGCAGTTTTCTTCAAAACCACACGATATGCATGAAAATGGTGCTTTTGGCAGAACGCGCGTGTGGATTTCTACCAAACGACGTGAAAAGCATGCCGATGCTGCTCTTTTTAACATCCGCACATCGATTTGTGCCAAAGCGCGTTTTAAGCATGCGCATGCATCTTTTGGTAGACGCGGACGCAGTTTTCTGCAAAACCACACGATAGGCATGCAAATGGTGCTTTTGGCAGAACGCGCGTGTGGATTTCTACCAAACGACGTGAAAAGCATGCCGATGCTGCTCTTTTTAGCACCCGCACATGGATTTGTGCCAAAACGCGTTTTAAGCATGCGCATGCATCTTTTGGTAGACGCGGACGCCGTTTTCTGCAAAACCACACGATAGGCATGCAAATGGTGCTTTTGGCAGAACGCGCGTGTGGATTTCTACCAAACGACGTGAAAAGCATGCCGATGCTGCTCTTTTTAGCACCCGCACATGGATTTGTGCCAAAACGCGTTTTAAGCATGCGCATGCATCTTTTGGTAGACGCGGACGCAGTTTTCTGCAAAACCACACGATAGGCATGCAAATGGTGCTTTTGGCAGAACGCGCGTGTGGATTTCTACCAAACGACGTGAAAAGCATGCCGATGCTGCTCTTTTTAGCACCCGCACATGGATTTGTGCCAAAACGCGTTTTAAGCATGCGCATGCATCTTTTGGTAGATGCGGACGCAGTTTTCTGCAAAACCACACGATAGGCATGCAAATGGTGCTTTTGGCAGAACGCGCGTGTGGATTTCTACCAAACGACGTGAAAAGCATGCCGATGCTGCTCTTTTTAGCACCCGCACATGGATTTGTGCCAAAACGCGTTTTAAGCATGCGCATGCATCTTTTGGTAGACGCGGACGCAGTTTTCTGCAAAACCACACGATATGCATGCAAATGGTGCTTTTGGCAGAACGCGCGCGTGGATTTCTACCAAACGACGTGAAAAGCATGCCGATGCTGCTCTTTTTAACATCCGCACATGGATTTGTGCCAAAGCGCGTTTTAAGCATGCGCATGCATCTTTTGGTAGACGCGGACGCAGTTTTCTGCAAAACCACACGATAGGCATGCAAATGGTGCTTTTGGCAGAACGCGCGTGTGGATTTCTACCAAACGACGTGAAAAGCATGCCGATGCTGCTCTTTTTAGCACCCGCACATGGATTTGTGCCAAAACGCGTTTTAAGCATGCGCATGCATCTTTTGGTAGACGCGGACGCAGTTTTCTGCAAAACCACACGATAGGCATGCAAATGGTGCTTTTGGCAGAACGCGCGCGTGGATTTCTACCAAACGACGTGAAAAGCATGCCGATGCTGCTCTTTTTAGCACCCGCACATGGATTTGTGCCAAAACGCGTTTTTAGCATGCACATGCATCTTTTGGTAGACGCGGACGCAGTTTTCTGCAAAACCACACGATATGCATGCAAATGGTGCTTTTGGCAGAACGCGCGTGTGGATTTCTACCAAACGACGTGAAAAGCATGCCGATGCTGCTCTTTTTAGCACCCGCACATGGATTTGTGCCAAAACGCGTTTTAAGCATGCGCATGCATCTTTTGGTAGACGCGGACGCTGTTTTCTGCAAAACCACACGATATGCATGCAAATGGTGCTTTTGGCAGAACGCGCGCGTGGATTTCTACCAAACGACGTGAAAAGCATGCCGACGCTGCTCTTTTTAACATCCGCACATGGATTTGTGCCAAAGCGCGTTTTAAGCATGCGCATGCATCTTTTGGTAGACGCGGACGCAGTTTTCTGCAAAACCACACGATATGCATGCAAATGGTGCTTTTGGCAGAACGCGCGCGTGGATTTCTGCCAAACGACGTGAAAAGCATGCCGATGCTGCTCTTTTTAACATCCGCACATGGATTTGTGCCAAAGCGCGTTTTAAGCATGCGCATGCATCTTTTGGTAGACGCGGACGCAGTTTTCTGCAAAACCACACGATAGGCATGCAAATGGTGCTTTTGGCAGAACGCGCGTGTGGATTTCTACCAGACGACGTGAAAAGCATGCCGATGCTGCTCTTTTTAGCACCCGCACATGGATTTGTGCCAAAACGCGTTTTAAGCATGCGCATGCATCTTTTGGTAGACGCGGACGCAGTTTTCTGCAAAACCACACGATATGCATGCAAATGGTGCTTTTGGCAGAACGCGCGCGTGGATTTCTACCAAACGACGTGAAAAGCATGCCGATGCTGCTCTTTTTAACATCCGCACATGGATTTGTGCCAAAGCGCGTTTTAAGCATGCGCATGCATCTTTTGGTAGACGCGGACGCAGTTTTCTGCAAAACCACACGATAGGCATGCAAATGGTGCTTTTGGCAGAACGCGCGCGTGGATTTCTACCAAACGACGTGAAAAGCATGCCGATGCTGCTCTTTTTAACATCCGCACATGGATTTGTGCCAAAGCGCGTTTTAAGCATGCGCATGCATCTTTTGGTAGACGCGGACGCAGTTTTCTGCAAAACCACACGATAGGCATGCGAATGGTGCTTTTGGCAGAACGCGCGCGTGGATTTCTACCAAACGACGTGAAAAGCATGCCGATGCTGCTCTTTTTAACATCCGCACATGGATTTGTGCCAAAACGCGTTTTAAGCATGCGCATGCATCTTTTGGTAGACGCGGACGCAGTTTTCTGCAAAACCACACGATAGGCATGCAAATGGTGCTTTTGGCAGAACGCGCGCGTGGATTTCTACCAAACGACGTGAAAAGCATGCCGATGCTGCTCTTTTTAGCACCCGCACATGGATTTGTGCCAAAACGCGTTTTTAGCATGCACATGCATCTTTTGGTAGACGCGGACGCAGTTTTCTGCAAAACCACACGATATGCATGCAAATGGTGCTTTTGGCAGAACGCGCGTGTGGATTTCTACCAAACGACGTGAAAAGCATGCCGATGCTGCTCTTTTTAGCACCCGCACATGGATTTGTGCCAAAACGCGTTTTAAGCATGCGCATGCATCTTTTGGTAGACGCGGACGCAGTTTTCTGCAAAACCACACGATATGCATGCAAATGGTGCTTTTGGCAGAACGCGCGCGTGGATTTCTACCAAACGACGTGAAAAGCATGCCGATGCTGCTCTTTTTAACATCCGCACATGGATTTGTGCCAAAGCGCGTTTTAAGCATGCGCATGCATCTTTTGGTAGACGCGGACGCAGTTTTCTGCAAAACCACACGATAGGCATGCAAATGGTGCTTTTGGCAGAACGCGCGTGTGGATTTCTACCAAACGACGTGAAAAGCATGCCGATGCTGCTCTTTTTAACATCCGCACATAGATTTGTGCCAAAACGCGTTTTAAGCATGCGCATGCATCTTTTGGTAGACGCGGACGCAGTTTTCTGCAAAACCACACGATAGGCATGCAAATGGTGCTTTTGGCAGAACGCGCGCGTGGATTTCTACCAAACGACGTGAAAAGCATGCCGATGCTGCTCTTTTTAGCACCCGCACATGGATTTGTGCCAAAACGCGTTTTTAGCATGCACATGCATCTTTTGGTAGACGCGGACGCAGTTTTCTTCAAAACCACACGATATGCATGAAAATGGTGCTTTTGGCAGAACGCGCGTGTGGATTTCTACCAAACGACGTGAAAAGCATGCCGATGCTGCTCTTTTTAACATCCGCACATCGATTTGTGCCAAAGCGCGTTTTAAGCATGCGCATGCATCTTTTGGTAGACGCGGACGAGGTTTTCTGCAAAACCACACGATAGGCATGCAAATGGTGCTTTTGGCAGAACGCGCGTGTGGATTTCTACCAAACGACGTGAAAAGCATGCCGATGCTGCTCTTTTTAGCACCCGCACATGGATTTGTGCCAAAACGCGTTTTAAGCATGCGCATGCATCTTTTGGTAGACGCGGACGCAGTTTTCTGCAAAACCACACGATAGGCATGCAAATGGTGCTTTTGGCAGAACGCGCGTGTGGATTTCTACCAAACGACGTGAAAAGCATGCCGATGCTGCTCTTTTTAGCACCCGCACATGGATTTGTGCCAAAACGCGTTTTAAGCATGCGCATGCATCTTTTGGTAGACGCGGACGCAGTTTTCTGCAAAACCACACGATAGGCATGCAAATGGTGCTTTTGGCAGAACGCGCGTGTGGATTTCTACCAAACGACGTGAAAAGCATGCCGATGCTGCTCTTTTTAGCACCCGCACATGGATTTGTGCCAAAACGCGTTTTAAGCATGCGCATGCATCTTTTGGTAGACGCGGACGCAGTTTTCTGCAAAACCACACGATATGCATGCAAATGGTGCTTTTGGCAGAACGCGCGCGTGGATTTCTACCAAACGACGTGAAAAGCATGCCGATGCTGCTCTTTTTAACATCCGCACATGGATTTGTGCCAAAACGCGTTTTTTGCATGCACATGCATCTTTTGGTAGACGCGGACGCAGTTTTCTGCAAAACCACACGATATGCATGCAAATGGTGCTTTTGGCAGAACGCGCGTGTGGATTTCTACCAAACGACGTGAAAAGCATGCCGATGCTGCTCTTTTTAACATCCGCACATGGATTTGTGCCAAAGCGCGTTTTAAGCATGCGCATGCATCTTTTGGTAGACGCGGACGCAGTTTTCTGCAAAACCACACGATAGGCATGCAAATGGTGCTTTTGGCAGAACGCGCGCGTGGATTTCTACCAAACGACGTGAAAAGCATGCCGATGCTGCTCTTTTTAACATCCGCACATGGATTTGTGCCAAAGCGCGTTTTAAGCATGCGCATGCATCTTTTGGTAGACGCGGACGCAGTTTTCTGCAAAACCACACGATAGGCATGCAAATGGTGCTTTTGCCAGAACGCGCGTGTGGATTTCTACCAAACGACGTGAAAAGCATGCCGATGCTGCTCTTTTTAGCACCCGCACATGGATTTGTGCCAAAACGCGTTTTAAGCATGCGCATGCATCTTTTGGTAGACGCGGACGCAGTTTTCTGCAAAACCACACGATAGGCATGCAAATGGTGCTTTTGGCAGAACGCGCGTGTGGATTTCTACCAAACGACGTGAAAAGCATGCCGATGCTGCTCTTTTTAGCACCCGCACATGGATTTGTGCCAAAACGCGTTTTAAGCATGCGCATGCATCTTTTGGTAGACGCGGACGCAGTTTTCTGCAAAACCACACGATATGCATGCAAATGGTGCTTTTGACAGAACGCGCGCGTGGATTTCTACCAAACGACGTGAAAAGCATGCCGATGCTGCTCTTTTTCACATCCGCACATGGATTTGTGCCAAAGCGCGTTTTAAGCATGCGCATGCATCTTTTGGTAGATGCGGACGCAGTTTTCTGCAAAACCACACGATAGGCATGCAAATGGTGCTTTTGGCAGAACGCGCGTGTGGATTTCTACCAAACGACGTGAAAAGCATGCCGATGCTGCTCTTTTTAGCACCCGCACATGGATTTGTGCCAAAACGCGTTTTAAGCATGCGCATGCATCTTTTGGTAGACGCGGACGCAGTTTTCTGCAAAACCACACGATATGCATGCAAATGGTGCTTTTGGCAGAACGCGCGCGTGGATTTCTACCAAACGACGTGAAAAGCATGCCGATGCTGCTCTTTTTAACATCCGCACATGGATTTGTGCCAAAGCGCGTTTTAAGCATGCGCATGCATCTTTTGGTAGACGCGGACGCAGTTTTCTGCAAAACCACACGATAGGCATGCAAATGGTGCTTTTGGCAGAACGCGCGTGTGGATTTCTACCAAACGACGTGAAAAGCATGCCGATGCTGCTCTTTTTAGCACCCGCACATGGATTTGTGCCAAAACGCGTTTTAAGCATGCGCATGCATCTTTTGGTAGACGCGGACGCAGTTTTCTGCAAAACCACACGATAGGCATGCAAATGGTGCTTTTGGCAGAACGCGCGTGTGGATTTCTACCAAACGACGTGAAAAGCATGCCGATGCTGCTCTTTTTAGCACCCGCACATGGATTTGTGCCAAAACGCGTTTTAAGCATGCGCATGCATCTTTTGGTAGACGCGGACGCAGTTTTCTGCAAAACCACACGATATGCATGCAAATGGTGCTTTTGGCAGAACGCGCGCGTGGATTTCTACCAAACGACGTGAAAAGCATGCCGATGCTGCTCTTTTTAGCACCCGCACATGGATTTGTGCCAAAACGCGTTTTTAGCATGCACATGCATCTTTTGGTAGACGCGGACGCAGTTTTCTGCAAAACCACACGATATGCATGCAAATGGTGCTTTTGGCAGAACGCGCGTGTGGATTTCTACCAAACGACGTGAAAAGCATGCCGATGCTGCTCTTTTTAGCACCCGCACATGGATTTGTGCCAAAACGCGTTTTAAGCATGCGCATACATCTTTTGGTATACGCGGACGCAGTTTTCTGCAAAACCACACGATATGCAAGCAAATGGTGCTTTTGGCAGAACGCGCGCGTGGATTTCTACCAAACGACGTGAAAAGCATGCCGACGCTGCTCTTTTTAACATCCGCACATGGATTTGTGCCAAAGCGCGTTTTAAGCATGCGCATGCATCTTTTGGTAGACGCGGACGCAGTTTTCTGCAAAACCACACGATATGCATACAAATGGTGCTTTTGGCAGAACGCGCGTGTGGATTTCTACCAAACGACGTGAAAAGCATGCCGATGCTGCTCTTTTTAGCACCCGCACATGGATTTGTGCCAAAACGCGTTTTAAGCATGCGCATGCATCTTTTGGTAGACGCGGACGCAGTTTTCTGCAAAACCACACGATATGCATGCAAATGGTGCTTTTGGCAGAACGCGCGCGTGGATTTCTACCAAACAACGTGAAAAGCATGCCGATGCTGCTCTTTTTAGCACCCGCACATGGATTTGTGCCAAAACGCGTTTTAAGCATGCGCATGCATCTTTTGGTAGACGCGGACGCAGTTTTCTGCAAAACCACACGATAGGCATGCAAATGGTGCTTTTGGCAGAACGCGCGCGTGGATTTCTACCAAACGACGTGAAAAGCATGCCGATGCTGCTCTTTTTAGCACCCGCACATGGATTTGTGCCAAAACGCGTTTTAAGCATGCGCATGCATCTTTTGGTAGACGCGGACGCAGTTTTCTGCAAACCCACACGATATGCATGCAAATGGTGCTTTTGGCAGAACGCGCGCGTGGATTTCTACCAAACGACGTGAAAAGCATGCCGATGCTGCTCTTTTTAACATCCGCACATGGATTTGTGCCAAAGCGCGTTTTAAGCATGCGCATGCATCTTTTGGTAGACGCGGACGCAGTTTTCTGCAAAACCACACGATAGGCATGCAAATGGTGCTTTTGGCAGAACGCGCGCGTGAATTTCTACCAAACGACGTGAAAAGCATGCCGATGCTGCTCTTTTTAACATCCGCACATGGATTTGTGCCAAAGCGCGTTTTAAGCATGCGCATGCATCTTTTGGTAGACGCGGACGCAGTTTTCTGCAAAACCACACGATAGGCATGCGAATGGTGCTTTTGGCAGAACGCGCGTGTGGATTTCTACCAGACGACGTGAAAAGCATGCCGATGCTGCTCTTTTTAGCACCCGCACATGGATTTGTGCCAAAACGCGTTTTAAGCATGCGCATGCATCTTTTGGTAGACGCGGACGCAGTTTTCTGCAAAACCACACGATATGCATGCAAATGGTGCTTTTGGCAGAACGCGCGCGTGGATTTCTACCAAACGACGTCAAAAGCATGCCGATGCTGCTCTTTTTAACATCCGCACATGGATTTGTGCCAAAGCGCGTTTTAAGCATGCGCATGCATCTTTTGGTAGACGCGGACGCAGTTTTCTGCAAAACCACACGATAGGCATGCAAATGGTGCTTTTGGCAGAACGCGCGTGTGGATTTCTACCAAACGACGTGAAAAGCATGCCGATGCTGCTCTTTTTAGCACCCGCACATGGATTTGTGCCAAAACGCGTTTTAAGCATGCGCATGCATCTTTTGGTAGACGCGGACGCAGTTTTCTGCAAAACCACACGATATGCATGCAAATGGTGCTTTTGGCAGAACGCGCGCGTGGATTTCTACCAAACGACGTGAAAAGCATGCCGATGCTGCTCTTTTTAACATCCGCACATGGATTTGTGCCAAAACGCGTTTTAAGCATGCGCATGCATCTTTTGGTAGACGCGGACGCAGTTTTCTGCAAAACCACACGATAGGCATGCAAATGGTGCTTTTGGCAGAACGCGCGCGTGGATTTCTACCAAACGACGTGAAAAGCATGCCGATGCTGCTCTTTTTAGCACCCGCACATGGATTTGTGCCAAAACGCGTTTTTAGCATGCACATGCATCTTTTGGTAGACGCGGACGCAGTTTTCTGCAAAACCACACGATATGCATGCAAATGGTGCTTTTGGCAGAACGCGCGTGTGGATTTCTACCAAACGACGTGAAAAGCATGCCGATGCTGCTCTTTTTAGCACCCGCACATGGATTTGTGCCAAAACGCGTTTTAAGCATGCGCATGCATCTTTTGGTAGACGCGGACGCAGTTTTCTGCAAAACCACACGATATGCATGCAAATGGTGCTTTTGGCAGAACACGCGCGTGGATTTCTACCAAACGACGTGAAAAGCATGCCGATGCTGCTCTTTTTAACATCCGCACATGGATTTGTGCCAAAGCGCGTTTTAAGCATGCGCATGCATCTTTTGGTAGACGCGGACGCAGTTTTCTGCAAAACCACACGATAGGCATGCAAATGGTGCTTTTGGCAGAACGCGCGTGTGGATTTCTACCAAACGACGTGAAAAGCATGCCGATGCTGCTCTTTTTAACATCCGCACATGGATTTGTGCCAAAACGCGTTTTAAGCATGCGCGATGCATCTTTTGGTAGACGCGGACGCAGTTTTCTGCAAAACCACACGATAGGCATGCAAATGGTGCTTTTGGCAGAACGCGCGCGTGGATTTCTACCAAACGACGTGAAAAGCATGCCGATGCTGCTCTTTTTAGCACCCGCACATGGATTTGTGCCAAAACGCGTTTTTAGCATGCACATGCATCTTTTGGTAGACGCGGACGCAGTTTTCTTCAAAACCACACGATATGCATGAAAATGGTGCTTTTGGCAGAACGCGCGTGTGGATTTCTACCAAACGACGTGAAAAGCATGCCGATGCTGCTCTTTTTAACATCCGCACATCGATTTGTGCCAAAGCGCGTTTAAGCATGCGCATGCATCTTTTGGTAGACGCGGACGCAGTTTTCTGCAAAACCACACGATAGGCATGCAAATGGTGCTTTTGGCAGAACGCGCGTGTGGATTTCTACCAAACGACGTGAAAAGCATGCCGATGCTGCTCTTTTTAGCACCCGCACATGGATTTGTGCCAAAACGCGTTTTAAGCATGCGCATGCATCTTTTGGTAGACGCGGACGCAGTTTTCTGCAAAACCACACGATAGGCATGCAAATGGTGCTTTTGGCAGAACGCGCGTGTGGATTTCTACCAAACGACGTGAAAAGCATGCCGATGCTGCTCTTTTTAGCACCCGCACATGGATTTGTGCCAAAACGCGTTTTAAGCATGCGCATGCATCTTTTAGTAGACGCGGACGCAGTTTTCTGCAAAACCACACGATAGGCATGCAAATGGTGCTTTTGGCAGAACGCGCGTGTGGATTTCTACCAAACGACGTGAAAAGCATGCCGATGCTGCTCTTTTTAGCACCCGCACATGGATTTGTGCCAAAACGCGTTTTAAGCATGCGCATGCATCTTTTGGTAGACGCGGACGCAGTTTTCTGCAAAACCACACGATATGCATGCAAATGGTGCTTTTGGCAGAACGCGCGCGTGGATTTCTACCAAACGACGTGAAAAGCATGCCGATGCTGCTCTTTTTAACATCCGCACATGGATTTGTGCCAAAACGCGTTTTTAGCATGCACATGCATCTTTTGGTAGACGCGGACGCAGTTTTCTGCAAAACCACACGATATGCATGCAAATGGTGCTTTTGGCAGAACGCGCGTGTGGATTTCTACCAAACGACGTGAAAAGCATGCCGATGCTGCTCTTTTTAACATCCGCACATGGATTTGTGCCAAAGCGCGTTTTAAGCATGCGCATGCATCTTTTGGTAGACGCGGACGCAGTTTTCTGCAAAACCACACGATAGGCATGCAAATGGTGCTTTTGGCAGAACGCGCGCGTGGATTTCTACCAAACGACGTGAAAAGCATGCCGATGCTGCTCTTTTTAACATCCGCACATGGATTTGTGCCAAAGCGCGTTTTAAGCATGCGCATGCATCTTTTGGTAGACGCGGACGCAGTTTTCTGCAAAACCACACGATAGGCATGCAAATGGTGCTTTTGGCAGAACGCGCGTGTGGATTTCTACCAAACGACGTGAAAAGCATGCCGATGCTGCTCTTTTTAGCACCCGCACATGGATTTGTGCCAAAACGCGTTTTAAGCATGCGCATGCATCTTTTGGTAGACGCGGACGCAGTTTTCTGCAAAACCACACGATAGGCATGTAAATGGTGCTTTTGGCAGAACGCGCGTGTGGATTTCTACCAAACGACGTGAAAAGCATGCCGATGCTGCTCTTTTTAGCACCCGCACATGGATTTGTGCCAAAACGCGTTTTAAGCATGCGCATGCATCTTTTGGTAGACGCGGACGCAGTTTTCTGCAAAACCACACGATATGCATGCAAATGGTGCTTTTGGCAGAACGCGCGCGTGGATTTCTACCAAACGACGTGAAAAGCATGCCGATGCTGCTCTTTTTAACATCCGCACATGGATTTGTGCCAAAGCGCGTTTTAAGCATGCGCATGCATCTTTTGGTAGACGCGGACGCAGTTTTCTGCAAAACCACACGATAGGCATGCAAATGGTGCTTTTTGGCAGAACGCGCGTGTGGATTTCTACCAAACGACGTGAAAAGCATGCCGATGCTGCTCTTTTTAGCACCCGCACATGGATTTGTGCCAAAACGCGTTTTAAGCATGCGCATGCATCTTTTGGTAGACGCGGACGCAGTTTTCTGCAAAACCACACGATATGCATGCAAATGGTGCTTTTGGCAGAACGCGCGCGTGGATTTCTACCAAACGACGTGAAAAGCATGCCGATGCTGCTCTTTTTAACATCCGCACATGGATTTGTGCCAAAGCGCGTTTTAAGCATGCGCATGCATCTTTTGGTAGACGCGGACGCAGTTTTCTGCAAAACCACACGATAGGCATGCAAATGGTGCTTTTGGCAGAACGCGCGTGTGGATTTCTACCAAACGACGTGAAAAGCATGCCGATGCTGCTCTTTTTAGCACCCGCACATGGATTTGTGCCAAAACGCGTTTTAAGCATGCGCATGCATCTTTTGGTAGACGCGGACGCAGTTTTCTGCAAAACCACACGATAGGCATGCAAATGGTGCTTTTGGCAGAACGCGCGTGTGGATTTCTACCAAACGACGTGAAAAGCATGCCGATGCTGCTCTTTTTAGCACCCGCACATGGATTTGTGCCAAAACGCGATTTAAGCATGCGCATGCATCTTTTGGTAGACGCGGACGCAGTTTTCTGCAAAACCACACGATATGCATGCAAATGGTGCTTTTGGCAGAACGCGCGCGTGGATTTCTACCAAACGACGTGAAAAGCATGCCGATGCTGCTCTTTTTAGCACCCGCACATGGATTTGTGCCAAAACGCGTTTTTAGCATGCACATGCATCTTTTGGTAGACGCGGACGCAGTTTTCTGCAAAACCACACGATATGCATGCAAATGGTGCTTTTGGCAGAACGCGCGTGTGGATTTCTACCAAACGACGTGAAAAGCATGCCGATGCTGCTCTTTTTAGCACCCGCACATGGATTTGTGCCAAAACGCGTTTTAAGCATGCGCATACATCTTTTGGTATACGCGGACGCAGTTTTCAAAACCACACGATATGCATACAAATGGTGGTTTTGGCAGAACGCGGGCGTGGATTTCTACCAAACGACGTGAAAAGCATGCCGATGCTGCTCTTTTTAACATCCGCACATGGATTTGTGCCAAAACGCGTTTTAAGCATGCGCATGCATCTTTTGGTAGACGCGGACGCAGTTTTCTGCAAAACCACACGATATGCATGCAAATGGTGCTTTTGGCAGAACGCGCGTGTGGATTTCTACCAAACGACGTGAAAAGCATGCCGATGCTGCTCTTTTTAGCACCCGCACATGGATTTGTGCCAAAACGCGTTTTAAGCACGCGCATGCATCTTTTGGTAGACGCGGACGCAGTTTTCTGCAAAACCCCACGATATGCATGCAAATGGTGCTTTTGGCAGAACGCGCGCGTGGATTTCTACCAAACGACGTGAAAAGCATGCCGATGCTGCTCTTTTTAACATCCGCACATGGATTTGTGCCAAAACGCGTTTTTAGCATGCACATGCATCTTTTGGTAGACGCGGACGCAGTTTTCTGCAAAACCACACGATATGCATGCAAATGGTGCTTTTGGCAGAACGCGCGTGTGGATTTCTACCAAACGACGTGAAAAGCATGCCGATGCTGCTCTTTTTAGCACCCGCACATGGATTTGTGCCAAAACGCGTTTTAAGCATGCGCATGCCGATGCTTTTGGTAGACGCGGACGCAGTTTTCTGCAAAACCCCACGATATGCATGCAAATGGTGCTTTTGGCAGAACGCGCGTGTGGATTTCTACCAAACGACGTGAAAAGCATGCCGATGCTGCTCTTTTTAACATCCGCACATGGATTTGTGCCAAAACGCGTTTTAAGCATGCGCATGCATCTTTTGGTAGACGCGGACGCAGTTTTCTGCAAAACCACACGATAGGCATGCAAATGGTGCTTTTGGCAGAACGCGCGCGTGGATTTCTACCAAACGACGTGAAAAGCATGCCGATGCTGCTATTTTTAACATCCGCACATGGATTTGTGCCAAAACGCGTTTTTAGCATGCACATGCATCTTTTGGTAGACGCGGACGCAGTTTTCTGCAAAACCACACGATATGCATGCAAATGGTGCTTTTGGCAGAACGCGCGTGTGGATTTCTACCAAACGACGTGAAAAGCATGCCGATGCTGCTCTTTTTAACATCCGCACATGGATTTGTGCCAAAACGCGTTTTTAGCATGCACATGCATCTTTTGGTAGACGCGGACGCAGTTTTCTGCAAAACCACACGATATGCATGCAAATGGTGCTTTTGGCAGAACGCGCGTGTGGATTTCTACCAAACGACGTGAAAAGCATGCCGATGCTGCTCTTTTTAGCACCCGCACATGGATTTGTGCCAAAACGCGTTTTAAGCATGCGCATGCATCTTTTGGTAGATGCGGACGCAGTTTTCTGCAAAACCACACGATATGCATGCAAATGGTGGTTTTGGCAGAACGCGCGCGTGGATTTCTACCAAACGACGTGAAAAGCATGCCGATGCTGCTCTTTTTAACATCCGCACATGGATTTGTGCCAAAACGCGTTTTAAGCATGCGCATGCATCTTTTGGTAGACGCGGACGCAGTTTTCTGCAAAACCACACGATATGCATGCAAATGAACGCGCGTGTGGATTTCTACCAAACGACGTGAAAAGCATGCCGATGCTGCTCTTTTTAGCACCCGCACACACATGGATTTGTGCCAAAACGCGTTTTAAGCATGCGCATGCATCTTTTGGTAGACGCGCACGCAGTTTTCTGCAAAACCACACGATATGCATACAAATGGTGGTTTTGGCAGAACGCGCGCGTGGATTTCTACCAAACGACGTGAAAAGCATGCCGATGCTGCTCTTTTTAACATCCGCACATGGATTTGTGCCAAAACGCGTTTTAAGCATGCGCATGCATCTTTTGGTAGACGCGGACGCAGTTTTCTGCAAAACCACACGATATGCATGCAAATGGTGCTTTTGGCAGAACGCGCGTGTGGATTTCTACCAAACGACGTGAAAAGCATGCCGATGCTGCTCTTTTTAGCACCCGCACATGGATTTGTGCCAAAACGCGTTTTAAGCACGCGCATGCATCTTTTGGTAGACGCGGACGCAGTTTTCTGCAAAACCACACGATATGCATGCAAATGGTGCTTTTGGCAGAACGCGCGCGTGGATTTCTACCAAACGACGTGAAAAGCATGCCGATGCTGCTCTTTTTAACATCCGCACATGGATTTGTGCCAAAACGCGTTTTTAGCATGCACATGCATCTTTTGGTAGACGCGGACGCAGTTTTCTGCAAAACCACACGATATGCATGCAAATGGTGCTTTTGGCAGAACGCGCGTGTGGATTTCTACCAAACGACGTGAAAAGCATGCCGATGCTGCTCTTTTTAGCACCCGCACATGGATTTGTGCCAAAACGCGTTTTAAGCATGCGCATGCCGATGCTTTTGGTAGACGCGGACGCAGTTTTCTGCAAAACCACACGATATGCATGCAAATGGTGCTTTTGGCAGAACGCGCGTGTGGATTTCTACCAAACGACGTGAAAAGCATGCCGATGCTGCTCTTTTTAACATCCGCACATGGATTTGTGCCAAAACGCGTTTTAAGCATGCGCATGCATCTTTTAGTAGACGCGGACGCAGTTTTCTGCAAAACCACACGATAGGCATGCAAATGGTGCTTTTGGCAGAACGCGCGCGTGGATTTCTACCAAACGACGTGAAAAGCATGCCGATGCTGCTCTTTTTAACATCCGCACATGGATTTGTGCCAAAACGCGTTTTTAGCATGCACATGCATCTTTTGGTAGACGCGGACGCAGTTTTCTGCAAAACCACACGATATGCATGCAAATGGTGCTTTTGGCAGAACGCGCGTGTGGATTTCTACCAAACGACGTGAAAAGCATGCCGATGCTGCTCTTTTTAACATCCGCACATGGATTTGTGCCAAAACGCGTTTTTAGCATGCACATGCATCTTTTGGTAGACGCGGACGCAGTTTTCTGCAAAACCACACGATATGCATGCAAATGGTGCTTTTGGCAGAACGCGCGTGTGGATTTCTACCAAACGACGTGAAAAGCATGCCGATGCTGCTCTTTTTAGCACCCGCACATGGATTTGTGCCAAAACGCGTTTTAAGCATGCGCATGCATCTTTTGGTAGATGCGGACGCAGTTTTCTGCAAAACCACACGATATGCATGCAAATGGTGGTTTTGGCAGAACGCGCGCGTGGATTTCTACCAAACGACGTGAAAAGCATGCCGATGCTGCTCTTTTTAACATCCGCACATGGATTTGTGCCAAAACGCGTTTTAAGCATGCGCATGCATCTTTTGGTAGACGCGGACGCAGTTTTCTGCAAAACCACACGATATGCATGCAAATGAACGCGCGTGTGGATTTCTACCAAACGACGTGAAAATCATGCCGATGCTGCTCTTTTTAGCACCCGCACATGGATTTGTGCCAAAACGCGTTTTAAGCATGCGCATGCATCTTTTGGTAGACGCGGACGCAGTTTTCTGCAAAACCACACGATATGCATGCAAATGGTGCTTTTGGCAGAACGCGCGTGTGGATTTCTACCAAACGACGTGAAAAGCATGCCGATGCTGCTCTTTTTAACATCCGCACATGGATTTGTGCCAAAACGCGTTTTAAGCATGCGCATGCATCTTTTGGTAGACGCGGACGCAGTTTTCTGCGAAACCACACGATAGGCATGCAAATGGTGCTTTTGGCCGAACGCGCGCGTGGATTTCTACCAAACGACGTGAAAAGCATGCCGATGCTGCTCTTTTTAACATCCGCACATGGATTTGTGCCAAAACGCGTTTTAAGCATGCGCATGCATCTTTTGGTAGACGCGGACGCAGTTTTCTGCAAAACCACACGATAGGCATGCAAATGGTGCTTTTGGCAGAACGCACGCGTGGATTTCTACCAAACGACGTGAAAAGCATGCCGATGCTGCTCTTTTTAACATCCGCACATGGATTTGTGCCAAAACGCGTTTTAAGCATGCGCATGCATCTTTTGGTAGACGCGGACGCAGTTTTCTGCAAAACCACACGATATGCATGCAAATGGTGCTTTTGGCAGAACGCGCGCGTGGATTTCTACCAAACGACGTGAAAAGCATGCCGATGCTGCTCTTTTTAACATCCGCACATGGATTTGTGCCAAAACGCGTTTTAAGCATGCGCATGCATCTTTTGGTAGACGCGGACGCAGTTTTCTGCAAAACCACACGATATGCATGCAAATGAACGCGCGTGTGGATTTCTACCAAACGACGTGAAAATCATGCCGATGCTGCTCTTTTTAGCACCCGCACATGGATTTGTGCCAAAACGCGTTTTAAGCATGCGCATGCATCTTTTGGTAGACGCGGACGCAGTTTTCTGCAAAACCACACGATATGCATGCAAATGGTGCTTTTGGCAGAACGCGCGTGTGGATTTCTACCAAACGACGTGAAAAGCATGCCGATGCTGCTCTTTTTAACATCCGCACATGGATTTGTGCCAAAACGCGTTTTAAGCATGCGCATGCATCTTTTGGTAGACGCGGACGCAGTTTTCTGCAAAACCACACGATATGCATGCAAATGGTGCTTTTGGCAGAACGCGCGAGTGGATTTCTACCAAACGACGTGAAAAGCATGCCGATGCTGCTCTTTTTAACATCCGCACATGGATTTGTGCCAAAACGCGTTTTTAGCATGCACATGCATCTTTTGGTAGACGCGGACCCAGTTTTCTGCAAAACCACACGATATGCATGCAAATGGTGCTTTTGGCAGAACGCGCGCGTGGATTTCTACCAAACGATGTGAAAAGCATGCCGATGCTGCTCTTTTTAACATCCGCACATGGATTTGTGCCAAAGCGCGTTTTAAGCATGCGCATGCATCTTTTGGTAGACGCGGACGCAGTTTTCTGCAAAACCACACGATATGCATGCAAATGGTGCTTTTGGCAGAACGCGCGCGTGGATTTCTACCAAACGACGTGAAAAGCATGCCGATGCTGCTCTTTTTAACATCCGCACATGGATTTGTGCCAAAACGCGTTTTAAGCATGCGCATGCATCTTTTGGTAGACGCGGACGCAGTTTTCTGCACAACCACACGATAGGCATGCAAATGGTGGTTTTGGCAGAACGCGCGCGTGGATTTCTACCAAACGACGTGAAAAGCATGCCGATGCTGCTCTTTTTAACATCCGCACATGGATTTGTGCCAAAACGCGTTTTAAGCATGCGCATGCATCTTTTGGTAGACGCGGACGCAGTTTTCTGCAAAACCACACGATATGCATGCAAATGGTGCTTTTGGCAGAACGCGCGTGTGGATTTCTACCAAACGACGTGAAAAGCATGCCGATGCTGCTCTTTTTAGCACCCGCACATGGATTTGTGCCAAAACGCGTTTTAAGCATGCGCATGCATCTTTTGGTAGACGCGGACGCAGTTTTCTGCAAAACCACACGATATGCATGCAAATGGTGCTTTTGGCAGAACGCGCGCGTGGATTTCTACCAAACGACGTGAAAAGCATGCCGATGCTGCTCTTTTTAACATCCGCACATGGATTTGTGCCAAAGCGCGTTTTAAGCATGCGCATGCATCTTTTGGTAGACGCGGACGCAGTTTTCTGCAAAACCACACGATATGCATGCAAATGGTGCTTTTGGCAGAACGCGCGTGTGGATTTCTACCAAACGACGTGAAAAGCATGCCGATGCTGCTCTTTTTAGCACCCGCACATGGATTTGTGCCAAAACGCGTTTTAAGCATGCGCATGCATCTTTTGGTAGATGCGGACGCAGTTTTCTGCAAAACCACACGATATGCATGCAAATGGTGGTTTTGGCAGAACGCGCGCGTGGATTTCTACCAAACGACGTGAAAAGCATGCCGATGCTGCTCTTTTTAACATCCGCACATGGATTTGTGCCAAAACGCGTTTTAAGCATGCGCATGCATCTTTTGGTAGACGCGGACGCAGTTTTCTGCAAAACCACACGATATGCATGCAAATGGTGCTTTTGGCAGAACGCGCGTGTGGATTTCTACCAAACGACGTGAAAAGCATGCCGATGCTGCTCTTTTTAGCACCCGCACATGGATTTGTGCCAAAACGCGTTTTAAGCATGCGCATGCATCTTTTGGTAGACGCGGACGCAGTTTTCTGCAAAACCACACGATATGCATGCAAATGGTGCTTTTCGCAGAACGCGCGTGTGGATTTCTACCAAACGACGTGAAAAGCATGCCGATGCTGCTCTTTTTAACATCCGCACATGGATTTGTGCCAAAGCGCGTTTTAAGCATGCGCATGCATCTTTTGGTAGACGCGGACGCAGTTTTCTGCAAAACCACACGATATGCATGCAAATGGTGCTTTTGGCAGAACGCGCGTGTGGATTTCTACCAAACGACGTGAAAAGCATGCCGATGCTGCTCTTTTTAACATCCGCACATGGATTTGTGCCAAAACGCGTTTTTAGCATGCACATGCATCTTTTGGTAGACGCGGACGCAGTTTTCTGCAAAACCACACGATATGCATGCAAATGGTGCTTTTGGCAGAACGCGCGTGTGGATTTCTACCAAACGACGTGAAAAGCATGCCGATGCTGCTCTTTTTAGCACCCGCACATGGATTTGTGCCAAAACGCGTTTTAAGCATGCGCATGCATCTTTTGGTAGATGCGGACGCAGTTTTCTGCAAAACCACACGATATGCATGCAAATGGTGGTTTTGGCAGAACGCGCGCGTGGATTTCTACCAAACGACGTGAAAAGCATGCCGATGCTGCTCTTTTTAACATCCGCACATGGATTTGTGCCAAAACGCGTTTTAAGCATGCGCATGCATCTTTTGGTAGACGCGGACGCAGTTTTCTGCAAAACCACACGATATGCATGCAAATGGTGCTTTTGGCAGAACGCGCGTGTGGATTTCTACCAAACGACGTGAAAAGCATGCCGATGCTGCTCTTTTTAGCACCCGCACATGGATTTGTGCCAAAACGCGTTTTAAGCATGCGCATGCATCTTTTGGTAGACGCGGACGCAGTTTTCTGCAAAACCACACGATATGCATGCAAATGGTGCTTTTGGCAGAACGCGCGTGTGGATTTCTACCAAACGACGTGAAAAGCATGCCGATGCTGCTCTTTTTAACATCCGCACATGGATTTGTGCCAAAACGCGTTTTTAGCATGCACATGCATCTTTTGGTAGACGCGGACGCAGTTTTCTGCAAAACCACACGATATGCATGCAAATGGTGCTTTTGGCAGAACGCGCGTGTGGATTTCTACCAAACGACGTGAAAAGCATGCCGATGCTGCTCTTTTTAACATCCGCACATGGATTTGTGCCAAAACGCGTTTTTAGCATGCACATGCATCTTTTGGTAGACGCGGACGCAGTTTTCTGCAAAACCACACGATATGCATGCAAATGGTGCTTTTGGCAGAACGCGCGTGTGGATTTCTACCAAACGACGTGAAAAGCATGCCGATGCTGCTCTTTTTAGCACCCGCACATGGATTTGTGCCAAAACGCGTTTTAAGCATGCGCATGCATCTTTTGGTAGATGCGGACGCAGTTTTCTGCAAAACCACACGATATGCATGCAAATGGTGGTTTTGGCAGAACGCGCGCGTGGATTTCTACCAAACGACGTGAAAAGCATGCCGATGCTGCTCTTTTTAACATCCGCACATGGATTTGTGCCAAAACGCGTTTTAAGCATGCGCATGCATCTTTTGGTAGACGCGGACGCAGTTTTCTGCAAAACCACACGATATGCATGCAAATGGTGCTTTTGGCAGAACGCGCGTGTGGATTTCTACCAAACGACGTGAAAAGCATGCCGATGCTGCTCTTTTTAACATCCGCACATGGATTTGTGCCAAAACGCGTTTTTAGCATGCACATGCATCTTTTGGTAGACGCGGACGCAGTTTTCTGCAAAACCACACGATATGCATGCAAATGGTGCTTTTGGCAGAACGCGCGTGTGGATTTCTACCAAACGACGTGAAAAGCATGCCGATGCTGCTCTTTTTAGCACCCGCACATGGATTTGTGCCAAAACGCGTTTTAAGCATGCGCATGCATCTTTTGGTAGACGCGGACGCAGTTTTCTGCAAAACCACACGATAAGCATGCAAATGGTGCTTTTGGCAGAACGCGCGTGTGGATTTCTACCAAACGACGTGAAAAGCATGCCGATGCTGCTCTTTTTAACATCCGCACATGGATTTGTGCCAAAACGCGTTTTTAGCATGCA
Organism: Dermacentor variabilis; assembly: GCF_050947875.1. Taxonomy (NCBI): domain Eukaryota; kingdom Metazoa; phylum Arthropoda; class Arachnida; order Ixodida; family Ixodidae; genus Dermacentor; species Dermacentor variabilis. The sequence continues at coordinate 48,133 of NW_027460814.1, read as the reverse complement.
CATGCATCTTTTGGTAGACGCGGACGCAGTTTTCTGCAAAACCACACGATATGCATGCAAATGGTGCTTTTGGCAGAACGCGCGTGTGGATTTCTACCAAACGACGTGAAAAGCATGCCGATGCTGCTCTTTTTAACATCCGCACATGGATTTGTGCCAAAGCGCGTTTTTAGCATTCACATGCATCTTTTGGTAGACGCGGACGCAGTTTTCTGCAAAACCACACGATATGCATGCAAATGGTGCTTTTGGCAGAACGCGCGTGTGGATTTCTACCAAACGACGTGAAAAGCATGCCGATGCTGCTCTTTTTAGCACCCGCACATGGATTTGTGCCAAAACGCGTTTTAAGCATGCGCATGCATCTTTTCGTAGATGCGGACGCAGTTTTCTGCAAAACCACACGATATGCATGCAAATGGTGGTTTTGGCAGAACGCGCGCGTGGATTTCTACCAAACGACGTGAAAAGCATGCCGATGCTGCTCTTTTTAACATCCGCACATGGATTTGTGCCAAAACGCGTTTTAAGCATGCGCATGCGCATGCATCTTTTGGTAGACGCGGACGCAGTTTTCTGCAAAACCACACGATATGCATGCAAATGGTGCTTTAGGCAGAACGCGCGTGTGGATTTCTACCAAACGACGTGAAAAGCATGCCGATGCTGCTCTTTTTAGCACCCGCACATGGATTTGTGCCAAAACGCGTTTTAAGCATGCGCATGCATCTTTTGGTAGACGCGGACGCAGTTCTCTGCAAAACCACACGATATGCATGCAAATGGTGCTTTTGGCAGAACGCGCGTGTGGATTTCTACCAAACGACGTGAAAAGCATGCCGATGCTGCTCTTTTTAACATCCGCACATGGATTTGTGCCAAAACGCGTTTTAAGCATGCGCATGCATCTTTTGGTAGACGCGGACGCAGTTTTCTGCGAAACCACACGATAGGCATGCAAATGGTGCTTTTGGCAGAACGCGCGCGTGGATTTCTACCAAACGACGTGAAAAGCATGCCGATGCTGCTCTTTTTAACATCCGCACATGGATTTGTGCAAAAACGCGTTTTAAGCATGCGCATGCATCTTTTGGTAGACGCGGACGCAGTTTTCTGCAAAACCACACGATATGCATGCAAATGGTGCTTTTGGCAGAACGCGCGTGTGGATTTCTACCAAACGACGTGAAAAGCATGCCGATGCTGCTCTTTTTAACATCCGCACATGGATTTGTGCCAAAACGCGTTTTTTGCATGCACATGCATCTTTTGGTAGACGCGGACGCAGTTTTCTGCAAAACCACACGATATGCATGCAAATGGTGCTTTTGGCAGAACGCGCGTGTGGATTTCTACCAAACGACGTGAAAAGCATGCCGATGCTGCTCTTTTTAGCACCCGCACATGGATTTGTGCCAAAACGCGTTTTAAGCATGCGCATGCATCTTTTGGTAGATGCGGACGCAGTTTTCTGCAAAACCACACGATATGCATGCAAATGGTGGTTTTGGCAGAACGCGCGCGTGGATTTCTACCAAACGACGTGAAAAGCATGCCGATGCTGCTCTTTTTAACATCCGCACATGGATTTGTGCCAAAACGCGTTTTAAGCATGCGCATGCATCTTTTGGTAGACGCGGACGCAGTTTTCTGCAAAACCACACGATATGCATGCAAATGGTGCTTTTGGCAGAACGCGCGCGTGGATTTCTACCAAACGACGTGAAAAGCATGCCGATGCTGCTCTTTTTAACATCCGCACATGGATTTGTGCCAAAGCGCGTTTTAAGCATGCGCATGCATCTTTTGGTAGACGCGGACGCAGTTTTCTGCAAAACCACACGATATGCATGCAAATGGTGCTTTTGGCAGAACGCGCGTGTGGATTTCTACCAAACGACGTGAAAAGCATGCCGATGCTGCTCTTTTTAACATCCGCACATGGATTTGTGCCAAAACGCGTTTTTAGCATGCACATGCATCTTTTGGTAGACGCGGACGCAGTTTTCTGCAAAACCACACGATATGCATGCAAATGGTGCTTTTGGCAGAACGCGCGTGTGGATTTCTACCAAACGACGTGAAAAGCATGCCGATGCTGCTCTTTTTAGCACCCGCACATGGATTTGTGCCAAAACGCGTTTTAAGCATGCGCATGCATCTTTTGGTAGATGCGGACGCAGTTTTCTGCAAAACCACACGATATGCATGCAAATGGTGGTTTTGGCAGAACGCGCGCGTGGATTTCTACCAACGACGTGAAAAGCATGCCGATGCTGCTCTTTTTAACATCCGCACATGGATTTGTGCCAAAACGCGTTTTAAGCATGCGCATGCATCTTTTGGTAGACGCGGACGCAGTTTTCTGCAAAACCACACGATATGCATGCAAATGGTGCTTTTGGCAGAACGCGCGTGTGGATTTCTACCAAACGACGTGAAAAGCATGCCGATGCTGCTCTTTTTAGCACCCGCACATGGATTTGTGCCAAAACGCGTTTTAAGCATGCGCATGCATCTTTTGGTAGACGCGGACGCAGTTTTCTGCAAAACCACACGATATGCATGCAAATGGTGCTTTTGGCAGAACGCGCGTGTGGATTTCTACCAAACGACGTGAAAAGCATGCCGATGCTGCTCTTTTTAACATCCGCACATGGATTTGTGCCAAAACGCGTTTTTAGCATGCACATGCATCTTTTGGTAGACGCGGACGCAGTTTTCTGCAAAACCACACGATATGCATGCAAATGGTGCTTTTGGCAGAACGCGCGTGTGGATTTCTACCAAACGACGTGAAAAGCATGCCGATGCTGCTCTTTTTAACATCCGCACATGGATTTGTGCCAAAACGCGTTTTTAGCATGCACATGCATCTTTTGGTAGACGCGGACGCAGTTTTCTGCAAAACCACACGATATGCATGCAAATGGTGCTTTTGGCAGAACGCGCGTGTGGATTTCTACCAAACGACGTGAAAAGCATGCCGATGCTGCTCTTTTTAGCACCCGCACATGGATTTGTGCCAAAACGCGTTTTAAGCATGCGCATGCATCTTTTGGTAGATGCGGACGCAGTTTTCTGCAAAACCACACGATATGCATGCAAATGGTGGTTTTGGCAGAACGCGCGCGTGGATTTCTACCAAACGACGTGAAAAGCATGCCGATGCTGCTCTTTTTAACATCCGCACATGGATTTGTGCCAAAACGCGTTTTAAGCATGCGCATGCATCTTTTGGTAGACGCGGACGCAGTTTTCTGCAAAACCACACGATATGCATGCAAATGGTGCTTTTGGCAGAACGCGCGTGTGGATTTCTACCAAACGACGTGAAAAGCATGCCGATGCTGCTCTTTTTAACATCCGCACATGGATTTGTGCCAAAACGCGTTTTTAGCATGCACATGCATCTTTTGGTAGACGCGGACGCAGTTTTCTGCAAAACCACACGATATGCATGCAAATGGTGCTTTTGGCAGAACGCGCGTGTGGATTTCTACCAAACGACGTGAAAAGCATGCCGATGCTGCTCTTTTTAGCACCCGCACATGGATTTGTGCCAAAACGCGTTTTAAGCATGCGCATGCATCTTTTGGTAGACGCGGACGCAGTTTTCTGCAAAACCACACGATAAGCATGCAAATGGTGCTTTTGGCAGAACGCGCGTGTGGATTTCTACCAAACGACGTGAAAAGCATGCCGATGCTGCTCTTTTTAACATCCGCACATGGATTTGTGCCAAAACGCGTTTTTAGCATGCACATGCATCTTTTGGTAGACGCGGACGCAGTTTTCTGCAAAACCACACGATATGCATGCAAATGGTGCTTTTGGCAGAACGCGCGTGTGGATTTCTACCAAACGACGTGAAAAGCATGCCGATGCTGCTCTTTTTAACATCCGCACATGGATTTGTGCCAAAGCGCGTTTTTAGCATTCACATGCATCTTTTGGTAGACGCGGACGCAGTTTTCTGCAAAACCACACGATATGCATGCAAATGGTGCTTTTGGCAGAACGCGCGTGTGGATTTCTACCAAACGACGTGAAAAGCATGCCGATGCTGCTCTTTTTAGCACCCGCACATGGATTTGTGCCAAAACGCGTTTTAAGCATGCGCATGCATCTTTTCGTAGATGCGGACGCAGTTTTCTGCAAAACCACACGATATGCATGCAAATGGTGGTTTTGGCAGAACGCGCGCGTGGATTTCTACCAAACGACGTGAAAAGCATGCCGATGCTGCTCTTTTTAACATCCGCACATGGATTTGTGCCAAAACGCGTTTTAAGCATGCGCATGCGCATGCATCTTTTGGTAGACGCGGACGCAGTTTTCTGCAAAACCACACGATATGCATGCAAATGGTGCTTTAGGCAGAACGCGCGTGTGGATTTCTACCAAACGACGTGAAAAGCATGCCGATGCTGCTCTTTTTAGCACCCGCACATGGATTTGTGCCAAAACGCGTTTTAAGCATGCGCATGCATCTTTTGGTAGACGCGGACGCAGTTCTCTGCAAAACCACACGATATGCATGCAAATGGTGCTTTTGGCAGAACGCGCGTGTGGATTTCTACCAAACGACGTGAAAAGCATGCCGATGCTGCTCTTTTTAACATCCGCACATGGATTTGTGCCAAAACGCGTTTTTAAGCATGCGCATGCATCTTTTGGTAGACGCGGACGCAGTTTTCTGCGAAACCACACGATAGGCATGCAAATGGTGCTTTTGGCAGAACGCGCGCGTGGATTTCTACCAAACGACGTGAAAAGCATGCCGATGCTGTTCTTTTTAACATCCGCACATGGATTTGTGCAAAAACGCGTTTTAAGCATGCGCATGCATCTTTTGGTAGACGCGGACGCAGTTTTCTGCAAAACCACACGATATGCATGCAAATGGTGCTTTTGGCAGAACGCGCGTGTGGATTTCTACCAAACGACGTGAAAAGCATGCCGATGCTGCTCTTTTTAACATCCGCACATGGATTTGTGCCAAAACGCGTTTTTTGCATGCACATGCATCTTTTGGTAGACGCGGACGCAGTTTTCTGCAAAACCACACGATATGCATGCAAATGGTGCTTTTGGCAGAACGCGCGTGTGGATTTCTACCAAACGACGTGAAAAGCATGCCGATGCTGCTCTTTTTAGCACCCGCACATGGATTTGTGCCAAAACGCGTTTTAAGCATGCGCATGCATCTTTTGGTAGATGCGGACGCAGTTTTCTGCAAAACCACACGATATGCATGCAAATGTGGTTTTGGCAGAACGCGCGCTGGATTTCTACCAAACGACGTGAAAAGCATGCCGATGCTGCTCTTTTTAACATCCGCACATGGATTTGTGCCAAAACACGTTTTAAGCATGCGCATGCATCTTTTGGTAGACGCGGACGCAGTTTTCTGCAAAACCACACGATATGCATGCAAATGGTGCTTTTGGCAGAACGCGCGTGTGGATTTCTACCAAACGACGTGAAAAGCATGCCGCTGCTGCTCTTTTTAGCACCCGCACATGGATTTGTGCCAAAACGCGTTTTAAGCATGCGCATGCATCTTTTGGTAGACGCCGACGCAGTTTTCTGCAAAACCACACGATATGCATGCAAATGGTGCTTTTGGCAGAACGCGCGCGTGGATTTCTACCAAACGACGTGAAAAGCATGCCGATGCTGCTCTTTTTAACATCCGCACATGGATTTGTGCCAAAACGCGTTTTTAGCATGCACATGCATCTTTTGGTAGACGCGGACGCAGTTTTCTGCAAAACCACACGATATGCATGCAAATGGTGCTTTTGGCAGAACGCGCGTGTGGATTTCTACCAAACGACGTGAAAAGCATGCCGATGCTGCTCTTTTTAGCACCCGCACATGGATTTGTGCCAAAACGCGTTTTAAGCATGCGCATGCATCTTTTGGTAGACGCGGACGCAGTTTTCTGCAAAACCACACGATATGCATGCAAATGGTGCTTTTGGCAGAACGCGCGCGTGGATTTCTACCAAACGACGTGAAAAGCATGCCGATGCTGCTCTTTTTAACATCCGCACATGGATTTGTGCCAAAACGCGTTTTTAGCATGCACATGCATCTTTTGGTAGACGCGGACGCAGTTTTCTGCAAAACCACACGATATGCATGCAAATGGTGCTTTTGGCAGAACGCGCGTGTGGATTTCTACCAAACGACGTGAAAAGCATGCCGATGCTGCTCTTTTTAGCACCCGCACATGGATTTGTGCCAAAACGCGTTTTAAGCATGCGCATGCATCTTTTGGTAGACGCGGACGCAGTTTTCTGCAAAACCACACGATATGCATGCAAATGGTGCTTTTGGCAGAACGCGCGTGTGGATTTCTACCAAACGACGTGAAAAGCATGCCGATGCTGCTCTTTTTAACATCCGCACATGGATTTGTGCCAAAACGCGTTTTAAGCATGCGCATGCATCTTTTGGTAGACGCGGACGCAGTTTTCTGCAAAACCACACGATAGGCATGCAAATGGTGCTTTTGGCAGAACGCGCGCGTGGATTTCTACCAAACGACGTGAAAAGCATGCCGATGCTGCTCTTTTTAACATCCGCACATGGATTTGTGCCAAAACGCGTTTTTAGCATGCACATGCATCTTTTGGTAGACGCGGACGCAGTTTTCTGCAAAACCACACGATATGCATGCAAATGGTGCTTTTGGCAGAACGCGCGTGTGGATTTCTACCAAACGACGTGAAAAGCATGCCGATGCTGCTCTTTTTAACATCCGCACATGGATTTGTGCCAAAACGCGTTTTTAGCATGCACATGCATCTTTTGGTAGACGCGGACGCAGTTTTCTGCAAAACCACACGATATGCATGCAAATGGTGCTTTTGGCAGAACGCGCGTGTGGATTTCTACCAAACGACGTGAAAAGCATGCCGATGCTGCTCTTTTTAGCACCCGCAGATGGATTTGTGCCAAAACGCGTTTTAAGCATGCGCATGCATCTTTTGGTAGATGCGGACGCAGTTTTCTGCAAAACCACACGATATGCATGCAAATGGTGGTTTTGGCAGAACGCGCGCGTGGATTTCTACCAAACGACGTGAAAAGCATGCCGATGCTGCTCTTTTTAACATCCGCACATGGATTTGTGCCAAAACGCGTTTTAAGCATGCGCATGCATCTTTTGGTAGACGCGGACGCAGTTTTCTGCAAAACCACACGATATGCATGCAAATGGTGCTTTTGGCAGAACGCGCGTGTGGATTTCTACCAAACGACGTGAAAAGCATGCCGATGCTGCTCTTTTTAGCACCCGCACATGGATTTGTGCCAAAACGCGTTTTAAGCATGCGCATGCATCTTTTGGTAGACGCGGACGCAGTTTTCTGCAAAACCACACGATATGCATGCAAATGGTGCTTTTGGCAGAACGCGCGTGTGTGATTTCTACCAAACGACGTGAAAAGCATGCCGATGCTGCTCTTTTTAACATCCGCACATGGATTTGTGCCAAAACGCGTTTTAAGCATGCGCATGCATCTTTTGGTAGACGCGACGCAGTTTTCTGCGAAACCACACGATAGGCATGCAAATGGTGCTTTGGCAGAACGCGCGCGTGGATTTCTACCAAACGACGTGAAAAGCATGCCGATGCTGCTCTTTTTAACATCCGCACATGGATTTGTGCCAAAACGCGTTTTAAGCATGCGCATGCATCTTTTGGTAGACGCGGACGCAGTTTTCTGCAAAACCACACGATAGGCATGCAAATGGTGCTTTTGGCAGAACGCACGCGTGGATTTCTACCAAACGACGTGAAAAGCATGCCGATGCTGCTCTTTTTAACATCCGCACATGGATTTGTGAACGCGTTTTTAGTATGCGCATGCATCTTTTGGTAGACGCGGAAGCAGTTTTCTGCAAAACCACACGATAGGCATGCAAATGGTGCTTTTGGCAGAACGCGCGCGTGGATTTCTACCAAACGACGTGAAAAGCATGCCGATGCTGCTCTTTTTAGCACCCGCACATGGATTTGTGCCAAAACGCGTTTTTAGCATGCGCATGCATCTTTTGGTAGACGCGGACGCAGTTTTCTGCAAAACCACACGATATGCATGCAAATGGTGCTTTTGGCACAACGCGCGCGTGGATTTCTACCAAACGACGTGAAAAGCATGCCGATGCTGCTCTTTTTAGCACCCGCACATGGATTTGTGCCAAAACGCGTTTTAAGCATGCGCATGCATCTTTTGGTAGACGCGGACGCAGTTATCTGCAAAACCACACGATATGCATGCAAATGGTGCTTTTGGCAGAACGCGCGCGTGGATTTCTACCAAACGACGTGAAAAGCATGCCGATGCTGCTCTTTTTAGCACCCGCACATGGATTTGTGCCAAAACGCGTTTTTAGCATGCGCATGCATCTTTTGGTAGACGCGGACGCAGTTATCTGCAAAACCACACGATATGCATGCAAATGGTGCTTTTGGCAGAACGCGCGCGTGGATTTCTACCAAACGACGTGAAAAGCATGCCGATGCTGCTCTTTTTAGCACCCGCACATGGATTTGTGCCAAAACGCGTTTTTAGCATGCGCATGCATCTTTTGGTAGACGCGGACTCAGTTTTCTGCAAAACCACACGATATGCATGCAAATGGTGCTTTTGGCAGAACGCGCGCGTGGATTTCTACCAAACGACGTGAAAAGCATGCCGATGCTGCTATTTTTAGCACCCGCACATGGATTTGTGCCAAAACGCGTTTTTAGTATGCGCATGCATCTTTTGGTAGACGCGGAAGCAGTTTTCTGCAAAACCACACGATAGGCATGCAAATGGTGCTTTTGGCAGAACGCGCGCGTGGATTTCTACCAAACGACGTGAAAAGCATGCCGATGCTGCTCTTTTTAGCACCCGCACATGGATTTGTGCCAAAACGCGTTTTTAGCATGCGCATGCATCTTTTGGTAGACGCGGACGCAGTTTTCTGCAAAACCACACGATATGCATGCAAATGGTGCTTTTGGCAGAACGCGCGCGTGGATTTCTACCAAACGACGTGAAAAGCATGCCGATGCTGCTCTTTTTAGCACCCGCACATGGATTTGTGCCAAAACGCGTTTTTAGCATGCGCATGCATCTTTTGGTAGACGCGGACGCAGTTTTCTGCAAAACCACACGATATGCATGCAAATGGTGCTTTTGGCACAACGCGCGCGTGGATTTCTACCAAACGACGTGAAAAGCATGCCGATGCTGCTCTTTTTAGCACCCGCACATGGATTTGTGCCAAAACGCGTTTTAAGCATGCGCATGCATCTTTTGGTAGACGCGGACGCAGTTATCTGCAAAACCACACGCTATGCATGCAAATGGTGCTTTTGGCAGAAAGCGCGCGTGGATTTCTACCAAACGACGTGAAAAGCATGCCGATGCTGCTCTTTTTAGCACCCGCACATGGATTTGTGCCAAAACGCGTTTTTAGCATGCGCATGCATCTTTTGGTAGACGCGGACGCAGTTTTCTGCAAAACCACACGATATGCATGCAAATGGTGCTTTTGGCACAACGCGGGCGTGGATTTCTACCAAACGACGTGAAAAGCATGCCGATGCTGCTCTTTTTAGCACCCGCACATGGATTTGTGCCAAAACGCGTTTTAAGCATGCGCATGCATCTTTTGGTAGACGCGGACGCAGTTATCTGCAAAACCACACGATATGCATGCAAATGGTGCTTTTGGCAGAACGCGCGCGTGGATTTCTACGAAACGACGTGAAAAGCATGCCGATGCTGCTCTTTTTAGCACCCGTACATGGATTTGTGCCAAAACGCGTTTTTAGCATGCGCATGCATCTTTTGGTAGACGCGGACGCAGTTTTCTGCAAAACCACACGATATGCATGCAAATGGTGCTTTTGGCAGAACGCCCGCGTGGATTTCTACCAAACGACGTGAAAAGCATGCCGATGCTGCTCTTTTTAACATCCGCACATGGATTTGTGCCAAAACGCGTTTTTAGCATGCGCATGCATCTTTTGGTAGACGCGGACTCAGTTTTCTGCAAAACCACACGATATGCATGCAAATGGTGCTTTTGGCAGAACGCGCGCGTGGATTTCTACCAAACGACGTGAAAAGCATGCCGATGCTGCTATTTTTAGCACCCGCACATGGATTTGTGCCAAAACGCGTTTTTAGTATGCGCATGCATCTTTTGGTAGACGCGGAAGCAGTTTTCTGCAAAACCACACGATAGGCATGCAAATGGTGCTTTTGGCAGAACGCGCGCGTGGATTTCTACCAAACGACGTGAAAAGCATGCCGATGCTGCTCTTTTTAGCACCCGCACATGGATTTGTGCCAAAACGCGTTTTTAGCATGCGCATGCATCTTTTGGTAGACGCGGACGCAGTTTTCTGCAAAACCACACGATATGCATGCAAATGGTGCTTTTGGCACAACGCGCGCGTGGATTTCTACCAAACGACGTGAAAAGCATGCCGATGCTGCTCTTTTTAGCACCCGCACATGGATTTGTGCCAAAACGCGTTTTAAGCATGCGCATGCATCTTTTGGTAGACGCGGACGCAGTTATCTGCAAAACCACACGATATGCATGCAAATGGTGCTTTTGGCAGAACGCGCGCGTGGATTTCTACCAAACGACGTGAAAAGCATGCCGATGCTGCTCTTTTTAGCACCCGCACATGGATTTGTGCCAAAACGCGTTTTTAGCATGCGCATGCATCTTTTGGTAGACGCGGACGCAGTTATCTGCAAAACCACACGATATGCATGCAAATGGTGCTTTTGGCAGAACGCGCGCGTGGATTTCTACCAAACGACGTGAAAAGCATGCCGATGCTGCTCTTTTTAGCACCCGCACATGGATTTGTGCCAAAACGCGTTTTTAGCATGCGCATGCATCTTTTGGTAGACGCGGACTCAGTTTTCTGCAAAACCACACGATATGCATGCAAATGGTGCTTTTGGCAGAACGCGCGCGTGGATTTCTACCAAACGACGTGAAAAGCATGCCGATGCTGCTATTTTTAGCACCCGCACATGGATTTGTGCCAAAACGCGTTTTTAGTATGCGCATGCATCTTTTGGTAGACGCGGAAGCAGTTTTCTGCAAAACCACACGATAGGCATGCAAATGGTGCTTTTGGCAGAACGCGCGCGTGGATTTCTACCAAACGACGTGAAAAGCATGCCGATGCTGCTCTTTTTAGCACCCGCACATGGATTTGTGCCAAAACGCGTTTTTAGCATGCGCATGCATCTTTTGGTAGACGCGGACGCAGTTTTCTGCAAAACCACACGATATGCATGCAAATGGTGCTTTTGGCAGAACGCGCGCGTGGATTTCTACCAAACGACGTGAAAAGCATGCCGATGCTGCTCTTTTTAGCACCCGCACATGGATTTGTGCCAAAACGCGTTTTTAGCATGCGCATGCATCTTTTGGTAGACGCGGACGCAGTTTTCTGCAAAACCACACGATATGCATGCAAATGGTGCTTTTGGCACAACGCGCGCGTGGATTTCTACCAAACGACGTGAAAAGCATGCCGATGCTGCTCTTTTTAGCACCCGCACATGGATTTGTGCCAAAACGCGTTTTAAGCATGCGCATGCATCTTTTGGTAGACGCGGACGCAGTTATCTGCAAAACCACACGCTATGCATGCAAATGGTGCTTTTGGCAGAACGCGCGCGTGGATTTCTACCAAACGACGTGAAAAGCATGCCGATGCTGCTCTTTTTAGCACCCGCACATGGATTTGTGCCAAAACGCGTTTTTAGCATGCGCATGCATCTTTTGGTAGACGCGGACGCAGTTTTCTGCAAAACCACACGATATGCATGCAAATGGTGCTTTTGGCACAACGCGGGCGTGGATTTCTACCAAACGACGTGAAAAGCATGCCGATGCTGCTCTTTTTAGCACCCGCACATGGATTTGTGCCAAAACGCGTTTTAAGCATGCGCATGCATCTTTTGGTAGACGCGGACGCAGTTATCTGCAAAACCACACGATATGCATGCAAATGGTGCTTTTGGCAGAACGCGCGCGTGGATTTCTACGAAACGACGTGAAAAGCATGCCGATGCTGCTCTTTTTAGCACCCGTACATGGATTTGTGCCAAAACGCGTTTTTAGCATGCGCATGCATCTTTTGGTAGACGCGGACGCAGTTTTCTGCAAAACCACACGATATGCATGCAAATGGTGCTTTTGGCAGAACGCCCGCGTGGATTTCTACCAAACGACGTGAAAAGCATGCCGATGCTGCTCTTTTTAGCACCCGCACATGGATTTGTGCCAAAACGCGTTTTTAGCATGCGCATGCATCTTTTGGTAGACGCGGACGCAGTTTTCTGCAAAACCACACGATAGGCATGCAAATGGTGCTTTTGGCAGAACGCGCGCGTGCATTTCTACCAAACGACGTGAAAAGCATGTCGATGCTGCTCTTTTTAGCACCCGCACATGGATTTGTGCCAAAACGCGTTTTAAGCATGCGCATGCATCTTTTGGTAGACGCGGACGCAGTTTTCTGCAAAACCACACGATATGCATGCAAATGGTGCTTTTGGCAGAACGCGCGCGTGGATTTCTACCAAACGACGTGAAAAGCATGCCGATGTTGCTCTTTTTAGCACCCGCACATGGATTTGTGCCAAAAAGCGTTTTTAGCATGCGCATGCATCTTTTGGTAGACGCGGACGCAGTTTTCTGCAAAACCACACGATATGCATGCAAATGGTGCTTTTGGCAGAACGCGCGCGTGGATTTCTACCAAACGACGTGAAAAGCATGCCGATGCTGCTCTTTTTAACATCCGCACATGGATTTGTGCCAAAACGCGTTTTAAGCATGCGCATGCATCTTTTGGTAGACGCGGACGCAGTTTTCTGCAAAACCACACGATAGGCATGCAAATGGTGCTTTTGGCAGAACGCGCGCGTGGATTTCTACCAAACGACGTGAAAAGCATGCCGATGCTGCTCTTTTTAGCACCCGCACATGGATTTGTGCCAAAACGCGTTTTTAGCATGCGCATGCATCTTTTGGTAGACGCGGACGCAGTTTTCTGCAAAACCACACGATATGCATGCAAATGGTGCTTTTGGCAGAACGCGCGCGTGGATTTCTACCAAACGACGTGAAAAGCATGCCGATGCTGCTCTTTTTAGCACCCGCACATGGATTTGTGCCAAAACGCGTTTTTAGCATGCGCATGCATCTTTTGGTAGACGCGGACGCAGTTTTCTGCAAAACCACACGATATGCATGCAAATGGTGCTTTTGGCACAACGCGCGCGTGGATTTCTACCAAACGACGTGAAAAGCATGCCGATGCTGCTCTTTTTAGCACCCGCACATGGATTTGTGCCAAAACGCGTTTTAAGCATGCGCATGCATCTTTTGGTAGACGCGGACGCAGTTATCTGCAAAACCACACGATATGCATGCAAATGGTGCTTTTGGCAGAACGCGCGCGTGGATTTCTACCAAACGACGTGAAAAGCATGCCGATGCTGCTCTTTTTAGCACCCGCACATGGATTTGTGCCAAAACGCGTTTTTAGCATGCGCATGCATCTTTTGGTAGACGCGGACGCAGTTTTCTGCAAAACCACACGATATGCATGCAAATGGTGCTTTTGGCACAACGCGCGCGTGGATTTCTACCAAACGACGTGAAAAGCATGCCGATGCTGCTCTTTTTAGCACCCGCACATGGATTTGTGCCAAAACGCGTTTTAAGCATGCGCATGCATCTTTTGGTAGACGCGGACGCAGTTATCTGCAAAACCACACGATATGCATGCAAATGGTGCTTTTGGCAGAACGCGCGCGTGGATTTCTACCAAACGACGTGAAAAGCATGCCGATGCTGCTCTTTTTAGCACCCGTACATGGATTTGTGCCAAAACGCGTTTTTAGCATGCGCATGCATCTTTTGGTAGACGCGGACGCAGTTTTCTGCAAAACCACACGATATGCATGCAAATGGTGCTTTTGGCAGAACGCCCGCGTGGATTTCTACCAAACGACGTGAAAAGCATGCCGATGCTGCTCTTTTTAGCACCCGCACATGGATTTGTGCCAAAACGCGTTTTTAGCATGCGCATGCATCTTTTGGTAGACGCGGACGCAGTTTTCTGCAAAACCACACGATAGGCATGCAAATGGTGCTTTTGGCAGAACGCGCGCGTGCATTTCTACCAAACGACGTGAAAAGCATGTCGATGCTGCTCTTTTTAGCACCCGCACATGGATTTGTGCCAAAACGCGTTTTAAGCATGCGCATGCATCTTTTGGTAGACGCGGACGCAGTTTTCTGCAAAACCACACGATATGCATGCAAATGGTGCTTTTGGCAGAACGCGCGCGTGGATTTCTACCAAACGACGTGAAAAGCATGCCGATGTTGCTCTTTTTAGCACCCGCACATGGATTTGTGCCAAAAAGCGTTTTTAGCATGCGCATGCATCTTTTGGTAGACGCGGACGCAGTTTTCTGCAAAACCACACGATAGGCATGCAAATGGTGCTTTTGGCAGAACGCGCGCGTGGATTTCTACCAAACGACGTGAAAAGCATGCCGATGCTGCTCTTTTTAGCACCCGCACATGGCTTTGTGCCAAAACGCGTTTTAAGCATGCGCATGCATCTTTTGGTAGACTCCGACGCAGTTTTCTGCAAAACCACACGATATGCATGCAAATGGTGCTTTTGGCAGAACGCGCGCGTGGATTTCTACCAAACGACGTGAAAAGCATGCCGATGCTGCTCTTTTTAACATCCTCACATGGATTTGTGCCAAAGCGCGTTTTATGCATGCGCATGCATCTTTTGGTAGACGCGGACGCAGTTTTCTGCAAAACCACACGATAGGCATGCAAATGGTGCTTTTGGCAGAACGCGCGCGTGGATTTCTACCAAACGACGTGAAAAGCATGCCGATGCTGCTCTTTTTAACATCCGCACATGGATTTGTGCCAAAACGCGTTTTTAGCATGCGCATGCATCTTTTGGTAGACGCGGACGCAGTTTTCTGCAAAACCACACGATATGCATGCAAATGGTGCTTTTGGCACAACGCGCGCGTGGATTTCTACCAAACGACGTGAAAAGCATGCCGATGCTGCTCTTTTTAGCACCCGCACATGGATTTGTGCCAAAACGCGTTTTTAGCATGCGCATGCATCTTTTGGTAGACGCGGAAGCAGTTTTCTGCAAAACGACACGATAGGCATGCAAATGGTGCTTTTGGCAGAACGCGCGCGTGGATTTCTACCAAACGACGTGAAAAGCATGCCGATGCTGCTCTTTTTAGCACCCGCACATGGATTTGTGCCAAAACGCGTTTTTAGCATGCGCATGCATCTTTTGGTAGACGCGGACGCAGTTTTCTGCAAAACCACACGATATGCATGCAAATGGTGCTTTTGGCAGAACGCGCGCGTGGATTTCTACCAAACGACGTGAAAAGCATGCCGATGCTGCTCTTTTTAGCACCCGCACATGGATTTGTGCCAAAACGCGTTTTTAGCATGCGCATGCATCTTTTGGTAGACGCGGACGCAGTTTTCTGCAAAACCACACGATATGCATGCAAATGGTGCTTTTGGCACAACGCGCGCGTGGATTTCTACCAAACGACGTGAAAAGCATGCCGATGCTGCTCTTTTTAGCACCCGCACATGGATTTGTGCCAAAACGCGTTTTAAGCATGCGCATGCATCTTTTGGTAGACGCGGACGCAGTTATCTGCAAAACCACACGACATGCATGCAAATGGTGCTTTTGGCAGAACGCGCGCGTGGATTTCTACCAAACGACGTGAAAAGCATGCCGATGCTGCTCTTTTTAGCACCCGCACATGGATTTGTGCCAAAACGCGTTTTTAGCATGCGCATGCATCTTTTGGTAGACGCGGACGCAGTTTTCTGCAAAACCACACGATATGCATGCAAATGGTGCTTTTGGCACAACGCGCGCGTGGATTTCTACCAAACGACGTGAAAAGCATGCCGATGCTGCTCTTTTTAGCACCCGCACATGGATTTGTGCCAAAACGCATTTTAAGCATGCGCATGCATCTTTTGGTAGACGCGGACGCAGTTATCTGCAAAACCACACGATATGCATGCAAATGGTGCTTTTGGCAGAACGCGCGCGTGGATTTCTACCAAACGACGTGAAAAGCATGCCGATGCTGCTCTTTTTAGCACCCGCACATGGATTTGTGCCAAAACGCGTTTTTAGCATGCGCATGCATCTTTTGGTAGACGCGGACGCAGTTTTCTGCAAAACCACACGATATGCATGCAAATGGTGCTTTTGGCAGAACGCCCGCGTGGATTTCTACCAAACGACGTGAAAAGCATGCCGATGCTGCTCTTTTTAGCACCCGCACATGGATTTGTGCCAAAACGCGTTTTTAGCATGCGCATGCATCTTTTGGTAGACGCGGACGCAGTTTTCTGCAAAACCACACGATAGGCATGCAAATGGTGCTTTTGGCAGAACGCGCGCGTGGATTTCTACCAAACGACGTGAAAAGCATGTCGATGCTGCTCTTTTTAGCACCCGCACATGGATTTGTGCCAAAACGCGTTTTAAGCATGCGCATGCATCTTTTGGTAGACGCGGACGCAGTTTTCTGCAAAACCACACGATATGCATGCAAATGGTGCTTTTGGCAGAACGCGCGCGTGGATTTCTACCAAACGACGTGAAAAGCATGCCGATGCTGCTCTTTTTAGCACCCGCACATGGATTTGTGCCAAAAAGCGTTTTTAGCATGCACATGCATCTTTTGGTAGACGCGGACGCAGTTTTCTGCAAAACCACACGATATGCATGCAAATGGTGCTTTTGGCAGAACGCGCGCGTGGATTTCTACCAAACGACGTGAAAAGCATGCCGATGCTGCTCTTTTTAACATCCGCACATGGATTTGTGCCAAAAAGCGTTTTTAGCATGCACATGCATCTTTTGGTAGACGCGGACGCAGTTTTCTGCAAAACCACACGATATGCATGCAAATGGTGCTTTTGGCAGAACGCGCGCGTGGATTTCTACCAAACGACGTGAAAAGCATGCCGATGCTGCTCTTTTTAACATCCGCACATGGATTTGTGCCAAAACGCGTTTTAAGCATGCGCATGCATCTTTTGGTAGACGCGGACGCAGTTTTCTGCAAAACCACACGATAGGCATGCAAATGGTGCTTTTGGCAGAACGCGCGCGTGGATTTCTACCAAACGACGTGAAAAGCATGCCGATGCTGCTCTTTTTAGCACCCGCACATGGATTTGTGCCAAAACGCGTTTTAAGCATGCGCATGCATCTTTTGGTAGACTCCGACGCAGTTTTCTGCAAAACCACACGATATGCATCCAAATGGTGCTTTTGGCAGAACGCGCGCGTGGATTTCTACCAAACGACGTGAAAAGCATGCCGATGCTGCTCTTTTTAACATCCTCACATGGATTTGTGCCAAAGCGCGTTTTAAGCATGCGCATGCATCTTTTGGTAGACGCGGACGCAGTTTTCTGCAAAACCACACGATAGGCATGCAAATGGTGCTTTTGGCAGAACGCGCGCGTGGATTTCTACCAAACGACGTGAAAAGCATGCCGATGCTGCTCTTTTTAACATCCGCACATGGATTTGTGCCAAAACGCGTTTTTAGCATGCGCATGCATCTTTTGGTAGACGCGGACGCAGTTTTCTGCAAAACCACACGATATGCATGCAAATGGTGCTTTTGGTAGAACGCGCGCGTGGATTTCTACCAAACGACGTGAAAAGCATGCCGATGCTGCTCTTTTTAGCACCCGCACATGGATTTGTGCCAAAACGCGTTTTTAGCATGCGCATGCATCTTTTGGTAGACGCGGACGCAGTTTTCTGCAAAACCACACGATATGCATGCAAATGGTGCTTTTGGCAGAACGCGCGCGTGGATTTCTACCAAACGACGTGAAAAGCATGCCGATGCTGCTCTTTTTAGCACCCGCACATGGATTTGTGCCAAAACGCGTTTTTAGCATGCGCATGCATCTTTTGGTAGACGCGGACGCAGTTTTCTGCAAAACCACACGATATGCATGCAAATGGTGCTTTTGGCAGAACGCGCGCGTGGATTTCTACCAAACGACGTGAAAAGCATGCCGATGCTGCTCTTTTTAGCACCCGCACATGGATTTGTGCCAAAACGCGTTTTAAGCATGCGCATGCATCTTTTGGTAGACGCGGACGCAGTTTTCTGCAAAACCACACGATATGCATGCAAATGGTGCTTTTGGCAGAACGCGCGCGTGGATTTCTACCAAACGACGTGAAAAGCATGCCGTTGCTGCTCTTTTTAGCACCCGCACATGGATTTGTGCCAAAAAGCGTTTTTAGCATGCACATGCATCTTTTGGTAGACGCGGACGCAGTTTTCTGCAAAACCACACGATATGCATGCAAATGGTGCTTTTGGCAGAACGCGCGCGTGGATTTCTACCAAACGACGTGAAAAGCATGCCGATGCTGCTCTTTTTAACATCCGCACATGGATTTGTGCCAAAACGCGTTTTAAGCATGCGCATGCATCTTTTGGTAGACGCGGACGCAGTTTTCAGCAAAACCACACGATAGGCATACAAATGGTGCTTTTGGCAGAACGCGCGCGTGGATTTCTACCAAACGACGTGAAAAGCATGCCGATGCTGCTCTTTTTAGCATCCGCACATGGATTTGTGCCAAACGCGTTTTAAGCATGCGCATGCATCTTTTGGTAGACGCGGATGCAGTTTTATGCAAAACCACACGATATGCATGCAAATGGTGCTTTTGGCAGAACGCGCGCGTGGATTTCTACCAAACGACGTGAAAAGCATGCCGATGCTGCTCTTTTTAACATCCGCACATGGATTTGTGCCAAAGCGCGTTTTAAGCATGCGCATGCATCTTTTGGTAGACGCGGACGCAGTTTTCTGCAAAACCACACGATAGGCATGCAAATGGTGCTTTTGGCAGAACGCGCGCGTGGATTTCTACCAAACGACGTGAAAAGCATGCTGATGCTGCTCTTTTTAGCACCCGCACATGTATTTGTACCAAAACGCGTTTTAAGCATGCGCATGCATCTTTTGGTAGACGCGGACGCAGTTTTCTGCAAAACCACACGATATGCATGCAAATGGTGCTTTTGGCAGAACGCGCGCGTGGATTTCTACCAAACGACGTGAAAAGCATGCCGATGCTGCTCTTTTTAACATCCGCACATGGATTTGTGCCAAAGCGCGTTTTAAGCATGCGCATGCATCTTTCGGTAGACGCGGACGCAGTTTTCTGCAAAACCACACGATATGCATGCAAATGGTGCTTTTGGCAGAACGCGCGCGTGGATTTCTACCAAACGAGGTGAAAAGCATGCCGATGCTGCTCTTTTTAGCACCCGCACATGGATTTGTGCCAAAACGCGTTTTTAGCATGCGCATGCATCTTTTGGTAGACGCGGAAGCAGTTTTCTGCAAAACCACACGATAGGCATGCAAATGGTGCTTTTGGCAGAACACGCGCGTGGATTTCTACCAAACGACGTGAAAAGCATGCCGATGCTGCTATTTTTAGCACCCGCACATGGATTTGTACCAAAACGCGTTTTTAGCATGCACATGCATCTTTTGGTAGACGCGGACGCAGTTTTCTGCAAAACCACACGATATGCATGCAAATGGTGCTTTTGCCACAACGCGCGCGTGGATTTCTACCAAACGACGTGAAAAGCATGCCGATGCTGCTCTTTTTAGCACCCGCACATGGATTTGTGCCAAAACGCGTTTTAAGCATGCGCATGCATCTTTTGGTAGACGCGGACGCAGTTATCTGCAATACCACACGATATGCATGCAAATGGTGCTTTTGGCAGAACGCGCGCGTGGATTTCTACCAAACGACGTGAAAAGCATGCCGATGCTGCTCTTTTTAACATCCGCACATGGATTTGTGCCAAAACGCGTTTTTAGCATGCGCATGCATCTTTTGGTAGACGCGGACGCAGTTTTCTGCAAAACCACACGATATGCATGCAAATGGTGCTTTTGGCACAACGCGCGCGTGGATTTCTACCAAACGACGTGAAAAGCATGCCGATGCTGCTCTTTTTAGCACCCGCACATGGATTTGTGCCAAAACGCCTTTTAAGCATGCGCATGCATCTTTTGGTAGACGCGGACGCAGTTTTCTGCAAAACCACACGATAGGCATGCAAATGGTGCTTTTGGCAGAACGCGCGCGTGGATTTCTACCAAACGACGTGAAAAGCATACCGATGCTGCTCTTTTTAGCACCCGCACATGGATTTGTGCCAAAACGCGTTTTTAGCATGCACATGCATCTTTTGGTAGACGCGGACGCAGTTTTCTGCAAAACCACACGATATGCATGCAAATCGTGCTTTTGGCAGAACGCGCGCGTGGATTTCTACCAAACGACGTGAAAAGCATGCCGATGCTGCTCTTTTTAGCACCCGCACATGGATTTGTGCCAAAACGCGTTTTAAGCATGCGCATGCATCTTTTCGTAGACGCGGACGCAGTTTTCTGCAAAACCACACGATATGCATGCAAATGGTGCTTTTGCAGAACGCGCGCGTGGATTTCTACCAAACGACGTGAAAAGCATGCCGATGCTGCTCTTTTTAACATCCGCACATGGATTTGTGCCAAAACGCGTTTTTAGCATGCGCATGCATCTTTTGGTAGACGCGGACGCAGTTTTCTGCAAAACCACACGATATGCATGCAAATGGTGCTTTTGGCAGAACGCACGCGTGGATTTCTACCAAACGACGTGAAAAGCATGCCGATGCTGCTCTTTTTAGCTCCCGCACATGGATTTGTGCCAAAACGCGTTTTAAGCATGCGCATGCATCTTTTGGTAGACGCGGACGCAGTTATCTGCAAAACCACACGATATGCATGCAAATGGTGCTTTTGGCAGAACGCGCGCGTGGATTTCTACCAAACGACGTGAAAAGCATGCCGATGCTGCTCTTTTTAGCACCCGCACATGGATTTGTGCCAAAACGCGTTTTTGGCATGCGCATGCATCTTTTGGTAGACGCGGACGCCGTTTTCTGCAAAACCACACGATATGCATGCAAATGGTGCTTTTGGCAGAACGCGCGCGTGGATTTCTACCAAACGAGGTGAAAAGCATGCCGATGCTGCTCTTTTTAGCACCCGCACATGGATTTGTGCCAAAACGCGTTTTTAGCATGCGCATGCATCTTTTGGTAGACGCGGAAGCAGTTTTCTGCAAAACCACACGATAGGCATGCAAATGGTGCTTTTGGCAGAACGCGCGCGTGGATTTCTACCAAACGACGTGAAAAGCATGCCGATGCTGCTATTTTTAGCACCCGCACATGGATTTGTACCAAAACGCGTTTTTAGCATGCACATGCATCTTTTGGTAGACGCGGACGCAGTTTTCTGCAAAACCACACGATATGCATGCAAATGGTGCTTTTGGCAGAACGCGCGCGTGGATTTCTACCAAACGACGTGAAAAGCATACCGATGCTGCTCTTTTTAGCACCCGCACATGGATTTGTGCCAAAACGCGTTTTAAGCATGCGCATGCATCTTTTGGTAGACGCGGACGTAGTTTTCTGCAAAACCACACGATAGGCATGCAAATGGTGCTTTTGGCAGAAGGCGCGCGTGGATTTCTACCAAACGACGTGAAAAGCATGCCGATGCTGCTCTTTTTAGCACCCGCACATGGATTTGTGCCAAAACGCGTTTTAAGCATGCGCATGCATCTTTTGGTAGACGCGGACGCAGTTTTCTGCAAAACCACACGATATGCATGCAAATGGTGCTTTTGGCAGAACGCGCGCGTGGATTTCTACCAAACGACGTGAAAAGCATGCCGATGCTGCTCTTTTTAGCACCCGCACATGGATTTGTGCCAAAACGTGTTTTAAGCATGCGCATGCATCTTTTGGTAGACGCGGACGCAGTTTTCTGCAAAACCACACGATATGCATGCAAATGGTGCTTTTGGCAGAACGCGCGCGTGGATTTCTACCAAACGACGTGAAAAGCATGCCGATGCTGCTCTTTTTAGCACCCGCACATGGATTTGTGCCAAAAAGCGTTTTTAGCATGCACATGCATCTTTTGGTAGACGCGGACGCAGTTTTCTGCAAAACCACACGATATGCATGCAAATGGTGCTTTTGGCAGAACGCGCGCGTGGATTTCTACCAAACGACGTGAAAAGCATGCCGATGCTGCTCTTTTTAACATCCGCACATGGATTTGTGCCAAAACGCGTTTTAAGCATGCGCATGCATCTTTTGGTAGACGCGGACGCAGTTTTCTGCAAAACCACACGATAGGCATGCAAATGGTGCTTTTGGCAGAACGCGCGTGGATTTCTACCAAACGACGTGAAAAGCATGCCGATGCTGCTCTTTTTAGCACCCGCACATGGATTTGTGCCAAAACGCGTTTTAAGCATGCGCATGCATCTTTTGGTAGACTCCGACGCAGTTTTCTGCAAAACCACACGATATGCATGCAAATGGTGCTTTTGGCAGAACGCGCGCGTGGATTTCTACCAAACGACGTGAAAAGCATGCCGATGCTGCTCTTTTTAACATCCGCACATGGATTTGTGCCAAAACGCGTTTTTAGCATGCGCATGCATCTTTTGGTAGACGCGGACGCAGTTTTCTGCAAAACCACACGATATGCATGCAAATGGTGCTTTTGGCAGAACGCGCGCGTGGATTTCTACCAAACGACGTGAAAAGCATGCCGATGCTGCTCTTTTTAGCACCCGCACATGGATTTGTGCCAAAAAGCGTTTTTAGAATGCACATGCATCTTTTGGTAGACGCGGATGCAGTTTTCTGCAAAACCACACGATATGCATGCAAATGGTGCTTTTGGCAGAACGCGCGCGTGGATTTCTACCAAACGACGTGAAAAGCATGCCGATGCTGCTCTTTTTAGCACCCGCACATGGATTTGTGCCAAAACGCGTTTTAAGCATGCGCATGCATCTTTTGGTAGACTCCGACGCAGTTTTCTGCAAAACCACACGATATGCATGCAAATGGTGCTTTTGGCAGAACGCGCGCGTGGATTTCTACCAAACGACGTGAAAAGCATGCCGATGCTGCTCTTTTTAGCACCCGCACATGGATTTGTGCCAAAACGCGTTTTAAGCATGCGCATGCAACTTTTGGTAGACGCGGACGCAGTTATCTGCAAAACCACACGATATGCATGCAAATGGTGCTTTTGGCAGAACGCGCGCGTGGATTTCTACCAAACGACGTGAAAAGCATGCCGATGCTGCTCTTTTTAGCACCCGCACATGGATTTGTGCCAAAACGCGTTTTTAGCATGCGCATGCATCTTTTGGTAGACGCGGACGCAGTTTTCTGCAAAACCACACGATATGCATGGAAATGGTGCTTTTGGCAGAACGCGCGCGTGGATTTCTACCAAACGACGTGAAAAGCATGCCGATGCTGCTCTTTTTAGCACCCGCACATGGATTTGTGCCAAAACGCGTTTTTAGCATGCGCATGCATCTTTTGGTAGACGCGGACGCAGTTTTCTGCAAAACCACACGATATGCATGCAAATGGTGCTTTTGGCACAACGCGCGCGTGGATTTCTACCAAACGACGTGAAAAGCATGCCGATGCTGCTCTTTTTAACATCCGCACATGGATTTGTGCCAAAACGCGTTTTTAGCATGCGCATGCATCTTTCGGTAGACGCGGACGCAGTTTTCTGCAAAACCACACGATATGCATGCAAATGGTGCTTTTGGCACAACGCGCGCGTGGATTTCTACCAAACGACGTGAAAAGCATGCCGATGCTGCTCTTTTTAACATCCGCACATGGATTTGTGCCAAAACGCGTTTTTAGCATGCACATGCATCTTTTGGTAGACGCGGACGCAGTTTTCTGCAAAACCACACGATATGCATGCAAATGGTGCTTTTGGCAGAACGCGCGTGTGGATTTCTACCAAACGACGTGAAAAGCATGCCGATGCTGCTCTTTTTAGCACCCGCACATGGATTTGTGCCAAAACGCGTTTTAAGCATGCGCATGCATCTTTTGGTAGATGCGGACGCAGTTTTCTGCAAAACCACACGATATGCATGCAAATGGTGGTTTTGGCAGAACGCGCGCGTGGATTTCTACCAAACGACGTGAAAAGCATGCCGATGCTGCTCTTTTTAACATCCGCACATGGATTTGTGCCAAAACGCGTTTTAAGCATGCGCATGCATCTTTTGGTAGACGCGGACGCAGTTTTCTGCAAAACCACACGATATGCATGCAAATGGTGCTTTTGGCAGAACGCGCGTGTGGATTTCTACCAAACGACGTGAAAAGCATGCCGATGCTGCTCTTTTTAGCACCCGCACATGGATTTGTGCCAAAACGCGTTTTAAGCATGCGCATGCATCTTTTGGTAGACGCGGACTCAGTTTTCTGCAAAACCACACGATATGCATGCAAATGGTGCTTTTGGCAGAACGCGCGCGTGGATTTCTACCAAACGACGTGAAAAGCATGCCGATGCTGCTATTTTTAGCACCCGCACATGGATTTGTGCCAAAACGCGTTTTTAGTATGCGCATGCATCTTTTGGTAGACGCGGAAGCAGTTTTCTGCAAAACCACACGATAGGCATGCAAATGGTGCTTTTGGCAGAACGCGCGCGTGGATTTCTACCAAACGACGTGAAAAGCATGCCGATGCTGCTCTTTTTAGCACCCGCGCATGGATTTGTGCCAAAACGCGTTTTTAGCATGCGCATGCATCTTTTGGTAGACGCGGACGCAGTTTTCTGCAAAACCACACGATAGGCATGCAAATGGTGCTTTTGGCAGAACGCGCGCGTGCATTTCTACCAAACGACGTGAAAAGCATGTCGATGCTGCTCTTTTTAGCACCCGCACATGGATTTGTGCCAAAGCGCGTTTTAAGCATGCGCATGCATCTTTTGGTAGACGCGGACGCAGTTTTCTGCAAAACCACACGATATGCATGCAAATGGTGCTTTTGGCAGAACGCGCGTGTGGATTTCTACCAAACGACGTGAAAAGCATGCCGATGCTGCTCTTTTTAACATCCGCACATGGATTTGTGCCAAAGCGCGTTTTAAGCATGCGCATGCATCTTTTGGTAGACGCGGACGCAGTTTTCTGCAAAACCACACGATATGCATGCAAATGGTGCTTTTGGCAGAACGCGCGTGTGGATTTCTACCAAACGACGTGAAAAGCATGCCGATGCTGCTCTTTTTAACATCCGCACATGGATTTGTGCCAAAACGCGTTTTTAGCATGCACATGCATCTTTTGGTAGACGCGGACGCAGTTTTCTGCAAAACCACACGATATGCATGCAAATGCTGCTTTTGGCAGAACGCGCGTGTGGATTTCTACCAAACGACGTGAAAAGCATGCCGATGCTGCTCTTTTTAGCACCCGCACATGGATTTGTGCCAAAACGCGTTTTAAGCATGCGCATGCATCTTTTGGTAGACGCGGACGCAGTTTTCTGCAAAACCACACGATATGCATGCAAATGGTGCTTTTGGCAGAACGCGCGCGTGGATTTCTACCAAACGACGTGAAAAGCATGCCGATGCTGCTCTTTTTAACATCCGCACATGGATTTGTGCCAAAACGCGTTTTTAGCATGCACATGCATCTTTTGGTAGACGCGGACGCAGTTTTCTGCAAAACCACACGATATGCATGCAAATGGTGCTTTTGGCAGAACGCGCGTGTGGATTTCTACCAAACGACGTGAAAAGCATGCCGATGCTGCTCTTTTTAGCACCCGCACATGGATTTGTGCCAAAACGCGTTTTAAGCATGCGCATGCATCTTTTGGTAGACGCGGACGCAGTTTTCTGCAAAACCACACGATATGCATGCACATGGTGCTTTTGGCAGAACGCGCGTGTGGATTTCTACCAAACGACATGAAAAGCATGCCGATGCTGCTCTTTTTAACATCCGCACATGGATTTGTGCCAAAACGCGTTTTTAGCATGCACATGCATCTTTTGGTAGACGCGGACGCAGTTTTCTGCAAAACCACACGATATGCATGCAAATGGTGCTTTTGGCAGAACGCGCGTGTGGATTTCTACCAAACGACGTGAAAAGCATGCCGATGCTGCTCTTTTTAGCACCCGCACATGGATTTGTGCCAAAACGCGTTTTAAGCATGCGCATGCATCTTTTGGTAGACGCGGACGCAGTTTTCTGCAAAACCACACGATATGCATGCACATGGTGCTTTTGGCAGAACGCGCGTGTGGATTTCTACCAAACGACATGAAAAGCATATGCCGATGCTGCTCTTTTTAACATCCGCACATGGATTTGTGCCAAAACGCGTTTTAAGCATGCGCATGCATCTTTTGGTAGACGCGGACGCAGTTTTCTGCAAAACCACACGATAGGCATGCAAATGGTGCTTTTGGCAGAACGCGCGCGTGGATTTCTACCAAACGACGTGAAAAGCATGCCGATGCTGCTCTTTTTAACATCCGCACATGGATTTGTGCCAAAACGCGTTTTTAGCATGCACATGCATCTTTTGGTAGACGCGGACGCAGTTTTCTGCAAAACCACACGATATGCATGCAAATGGTGCTTTTGGCAGAACGCGCGTGTGGATTTCTACCAAACGACGTGAAAAGCATGCCGATGCTGCTCTTTTTAGCACCCGCACATGGATTTGTGCCAAAACGCGTTTTAAGCATGCGCATGCATCTTTTGGTAGATGCGGACGCAGTTTTCTGCAAAACCACACGATATGCATGCAAATGGTGGTTTTGGCAGAACGCGCGCGTGGATTTCTACCAAACGACGTGAAAAGCATGCCGATGCTGCTCTTTTTAACATCCGCACATGGATTTGTGCCAAAACGCGTTTTAAGCATGCGCATGCATCTTTTGGTAGACGCGGACGCAGTTTTCTGCAAAACCACACGATATGCATGCAAATGGTGCTTTTGGCAGAACGCGCGTGTGGATTTCTACCAAACGACGTGAAAAGCATGCCGATGCTGCTCTTTTTAACATCCGCACATGGATTTGTGCCAAAACGCGTTTTTAGCATGCACATGCATCTTTTGGTAGACGCGGACGCAGTTTTCTGCAAAACCACACGATATGCATGCAAATGCTGCTTTTGGCAGAACGCGCGTGTGGATTTCTACCAAACGACGTGAAAAGCATGCCGATGCTGCTCTTTTTAGCACCCGCACATGGATTTGTGCCAAAACGCGTTTTAAGCATGCGCATGCATCTTTTGGTAGACGCGGACGCAGTTTTCTGCAAAACCACACGATATGCATGCAAATGGTGCTTTTGGCAGAACGCGCGCGTGGATTTCTACCAAACGACGTGAAAAGCATGCCGATGCTGCTCTTTTTAACATCCGCACATGGATTTGTGCCAAAACGCGTTTTTAGCATGCACATGCATCTTTTGGTAGACGCGGACGCAGTTTTCTGCAAAACCACACGATATGCATGCAAATGGTGCTTTTGGCAGAACGCGCGTGTGGATTTCTACCAAACGACGTGAAAAGCATGCCGATGCTGCTCTTTTTAGCACCCGCACATGGATTTGTGCCAAAACGCGTTTTAAGCATGCGCATGCATCTTTTGGTAGACGCGGACGCAGTTTTCTGCAAAACCACACGATATGCATGCACATGGTGCTTTTGGCAGAACGCGCGTGTGGATTTCTACCAAACGACATGAAAAGCATGCCGATGCTGCTCTTTTTAACATCCGCACATCGATTTGTGCCAAAACGCGTTTTTAGCATGCACATGCATCTTTTGGTAGACGCGGACGCAGTTTTCTGCAAAACCACACGATATGCATGCAAATGGTGCTTTTGGCAGAACGCGCGTGTGGATTTCTACCAAACGACGTGAAAAGCATGCCGATGCTGCTCTTTTTAGCACCCGCACATGGATTTGTGCCAAAACGCGTTTTAAGCATGCGCATGCATCTTTTGGTAGACGCGGACGCAGTTTTCTGCAAAACCACACGATATGCATGCACATGGTGCTTTTGGCAGAACGCGCGTGTGGATTTCTACCAAACGACATGAAAAGCATATGCCGATGCTGCTCTTTTTAACATCCGCAAATGGATTTGTGCCAAAACGCGTTTTAAGCATGCGCATGCATCTTTTGGTAGACGCGGACGCAGTTTTCTGCAAAACCACACGATAGGCATGCAAATGGTGCTTTTGGCAGAACGCGCGCGTGGATTTCTACCAAACGACGTGAAAAGCATGCCGATGCTGCTCTTTTTAACATCCGCACATGGATTTGTGCCAAAACGCGTTTTTAGCATGCACATGCATCTTTTGGTAGACGCGGACGCAGTTTTCTGCAAAACCACACGATATGCATGCAAATGGTGCTTTTGGCAGAACGCGCGTGTGGATTTCTACCAAACGACGTGAAAAGCATGCCGATGCTGCTCTTTTTAGCACCCGCACATGGATTTGTGCCAAAACGCGTTTTAAGCATGCGCATGCATCTTTTGGTAGATGCGGACGCAGTTTTCTGCAAAACCACACGATATGCATGCAAATGGTGGTTTTGGCAGAACGCGCGCGTGGATTTCTACCAAACGACGTGAAAAGCATGCCGATGCTGCTCTTTTTAACATCCGCACATGGATTTGTGCCAAAACGCGTTTTAAGCATGCGCATGCATCTTTTGGTAGACGCGGACGCAGTTTTCTGCAAAACCACACGATATGCATGCAAATGGTGCTTTTGGCAGAACGCGCGTGTGGATTTCTACCAAACGACGTGAAAAGCATGCCGATGCTGCTCTTTTTAGCACCCGCACATGGATTTGTGCCAAAACGCGTTTTAAGCATGCGCATGCATCTTTTGGTAGACGCGGACTCAGTTTTCTGCAAAACCACACGATATGCATGCAAATGGTGCTTTTGGCAGAACGCGCGCGTGGATTTCTACCAAACGACGTGAAAAGCATGCCGATGCTGCTATTTTTAGCACCCGCACATGGATTTGTGCCAAAACGCGTTTTTAGTATGCGCATGCATCTTTTGGTAGACGCGGAAGCAGTTTTCTGCAAAACCACACGATAGGCATGCAAATGGTGCTTTTGGCAGAACGCGCGCGTGGATTTCTACCAAACGACGTGAAAAGCATGCCGATGCTGCTCTTTTTAGCACCCGCACATGGATTTGTGCCAAAACGCGTTTTTAGCATGCGCATGCATCTTTTGGTAGACGCGGACGCAGTTTTCTGCAAAACCACACGATATGCATGCAAATGGTGCTTTTGGCAGAACGCGCGCGTGGATTTCTACCAAACGACGTGAAAAGCATGCCGATGCTGCTCTTTTTAGCACCCGCACATGGATTTGTGCCAAAACGCGTTTTTAGCATGCGCATGCATCTTTTGGTAGACGCGGACGCAGTTTTCTGCAAAACCACACGATATGCATGCAAATGGTGCTTTTGGCACAACGCGCGCGTGGATTTCTACCAAACGACGTGAAAAGCATGCCGATGCTGCTCTTTTTAGCACCCGCACATGGATTTGTGCCAAAACGCGTTTTAAGCATGCGCATGCATCTTTTGGTAGACGCGGACGCAGTTATCTGCAAAACCACACGCTATGCATGCAAATGGTGCTTTTGGCAGAACGCGCGCGTGGATTTCTACCAAACGACGTGAAAAGCATGCCGATGCTGCTCTTTTTAGCACCCGCACATGGATTTGTGCCAAAACGCGTTTTTAGCATGCGCATGCATCTTTTGGTAGACGCGGACGCAGTTTTCTGCAAAACCACACGATATGCATGCAAATGGTGCTTTTGGCACAACGCGGGCGTGGATTTCTACCAAACGACGTGAAAAGCATGCCGATGCTGCTCTTTTTAGCACCCGCACATGGATTTGTGCCAAAACGCGTTTTAAGCATGCGCATGCATCTTTTGGTAGACGCGGACGCAGTTATCTGCAAAACCACACGATATGCATGCAAATGGTGCTTTTGGCAGAACGCGCGCGTGGATTTCTACGAAACGACGTGAAAAGCATGCCGATGCTGCTCTTTTTAGCACCCGTACATGGATTTGTGCCAAAACGCGTTTTTAGCATGCGCATGCATCTTTTGGTAGACGCGGACGCAGTTTTCTGCAAAACCACACGATATGCATGCAAATGGTGCTTTTGGCAGAACGCCCGCGTGGATTTCTACCAAACGACGTGAAAAGCATGCCGATGCTGCTCTTTTTAGCACCCGCACATGGATTTGTGCCAAAACGCGTTTTTAGCATGCGCATGCATCTTTTGGTAGACGCGGACGCAGTTTTCTGCAAAACCACACGATAGGCATGCAAATGGTGCTTTTGGCAGAACGCGCGCGTGCATTTCTACCAAACGACGTGAAAAGCATGTCGATGCTGCTCTTTTTAGCACCCGCACATGGATTTGTGCCAAAACGCGTTTTAAGCATGCGCATGCATCTTTTGGTAGACGCGGACGCAGTTTTCTGCAAAACCACACGATATGCATGCAAATGGTGCTTTTGGCAGAACGCGCGCGTGGATTTCTACCAAACGACGTGAAAAGCATGCCGATGTTGCTCTTTTTAGCACCCGCACATGGATTTGTGCCAAAAAGCGTTTTTAGCATGCGCATGCATCTTTTGGTAGACGCGGACGCAGTTTTCTGCAAAACCACACGATATGCATGCAAATGGTGCTTTTGGCAGAACGCGCGCGTGGATTTCTACCAAACGACGTGAAAAGCATGCCGATGCTGCTCTTTTTAACATCCGCACATGGATTTGTGCCAAAACGCGTTTTAAGCATGCGCATGCATCTTTTGGTAGACGCGGACGCAGTTTTCTGCAAAACCACACGATAGGCATGCAAATGGTGCTTTTGGCAGAACGCGCGCGTGGATTTCTACCAAACGACGTGAAAAGCATGCCGATGCTGCTCTTTTTAGCACCCGCACATGGATTTGTGCCAAAACGCGTTTTTAGCATGCGCATGCATCTTTTGGTAGACGCGGACGCAGTTTTCTGCAAAACCACACGATATGCATGCAAATGGTGCTTTTGGCAGAACGCGCGCGTGGATTTCTACCAAACGACGTGAAAAGCATGCCGATGCTGCTCTTTTTAGCACCCGCACATGGATTTGTGCCAAAACGCGTTTTTAGCATGCGCATGCATCTTTTGGTAGACGCGGACGCAGTTTTCTGCAAAACCACACGATATGCATGCAAATGGTGCTTTTGGCACAACGCGCGCGTGGATTTCTACCAAACGACGTGAAAAGCATGCCGATGCTGCTCTTTTTAGCACCCGCACATGGATTTGTGCCAAAACGCGTTTTAAGCATGCGCATGCATCTTTTGGTAGACGCGGACGCAGTTATCTGCAAAACCACACGATATGCATGCAAATGGTGCTTTTGGCAGAACGCGCGCGTGGATTTCTACCAAACGACGTGAAAAGCATGCCGATGCTGCTCTTTTTAGCACCCGCACATGGATTTGTGCCAAAACGCGTTTTTAGCATGCGCATGCATCTTTTGGTAGACGCGGACGCAGTTTTCTGCAAAACCACACGATATGCATGCAAATGGTGCTTTTGGCACAACGCGCGCGTGGATTTCTACCAAACGACGTGAAAAGCATGCCGATGCTGCTCTTTTTAGCACCCGCACATGGATTTGTGCCAAAACGCGTTTTAAGCATGCGCATGCATCTTTTGGTAGACGCGGACGCAGTTATCTGCAAAACCACACGATATGCATGCAAATGGTGCTTTTGGCAGAACGCGCGCGTGGATTTCTACCAAACGACGTGAAAAGCATGCCGATGCTGCTCTTTTTAGCACCCGTACATGGATTTGTGCCAAAACGCGTTTTTAGCATGCGCATGCATCTTTTGGTAGACGCGGACGCAGTTTTCTGCAAAACCACACGATATGCATGCAAATGGTGCTTTTGGCAGAACGCCCGCGTGGATTTCTACCTAACGACGTGAAAAGCATGCCGATCCTGCTCTTTTTAGCACCCGCACATGGATTTGTGCCAAAACGCGTTTTTAGCATGCGCATGCATCTTTTGGTAGACGCGGACGCAGTTTTCTGCAAAACCACACGATAGGCATGCAAATGGTGCTTTTGGCAGAACGCGCGCGTGCATTTCTACCAAACGACGTGAAAAGCATGTCGATGCTGCTCTTTTTAGCACCCGCACATGGATTTGTGCCAAAACGCGTTTTAAGCATGCGCATGCATCTTTTGGTAGACGCGGACGCAGTTTTCTGCAAAACCACACGATATGCATGCAAATGGTGCTTTTGGCAGAACGCGCGCGTGGATTTCTACCAAACGACGTGAAAAGCATGCCGATGTTGCTCTTTTTAGCACCCGCACATGGATTTGTGCCAAAAAGCGTTTTTAGCATGCGCATGCATCTTTTGGTAGACGCGGACGCAGTTTTCTGCAAAACCACACGATAAGCATGCAAATGGTGCTTTTGGCAGAACGCGCGCGTGGATTTCTACCAAACGACGTGAAAAGCATGCCGATGCTGCTCTTTTTAACATCCGCACATGGATTTGTGCCAAAACGCGTTTTAAGCATGCGCATGCATCTTTTGGTAGACGCGGACGCAGTTTTCTGCAAAACCACACGATAGGCATGCAAATGGTGCTTTTGGCAGAACGCGCGCGTGGATTTCTACCAAACGACGTGAAAAGCATGCCGATGCTGCTCTTTTTAGCACCCGCACATGGCTTTGTGCCAAAACGCGTTTTAAGCATGCGCATGCATCTTTTGGTAGACTCCGACGCAGTTTTCTGCAAAACCACACGATATGCATGCAAATGGTGCTTTTGGCAGAACGCGCGCGTGGATTTCTACCAAACGACGTGAAAAGCATGCCGATGCTGCTCTTTTTAACATCCTCACATGGATTTGTGCCAAAGCGCGTTTTATGCATGCGCATGCATCTTTTGGTAGACGCGGACGCAGTTTTCTGCAAAACCACACGATAGGCATGCAAATGGTGCTTTTGGCAGAACGCGCGCGTGGATTTCTACCAAACGACGTGAAAAGCATGCCGATGCTGCTCTTTTTAACATCCGCACATGGATTTGTGCCAAAACGCGTTTTTAGCATGCGCATGCATCTTTTGGTAGACGCGGACGCAGTTTTCTGCAAAACCACACGATATGCATGCAAATGGTGCTTTTGGCACAACGCGCGCGTGGATTTCTACCAAACGACGTGAAAAGCATGCCGATGCTGCTCTTTTTAGCACCCGCACATGGATTTGTGCCAAAACGCGTTTTTAGCATGTGCATGCATCTTTTGGTAGACGCGGAAGCAGTTTTCTGCAAAACGACACGATAGGCATGCAAATGGTGCTTTTGGCAGAACGCGCGTGTGGATTTCTACCAAACGACGTGAAAAGCATGCCGATGCTGCTCTTTTTAACATCCGCACATGGATTTGTGCCAAAACGCGTTTTTAGCATGCACATGCATCTTTTGGTAGACGCGGACGCAGTTTTCTGCAAAACCACACGATATGCATGCAAATGGTGCTTTTGGCAGAACGCGCGTGTGGATTTCTACCAAACGACGTGAAAAGCATGCCGATGCTGCTCTTTTTAGCACCCGCACATGGATTTGTGCCAAAACGCGTTTTAAGCATGCGCATGCATCTTTTGGTAGATGCGGACGCAGTTTTCTGCAAAACCACACGATATGCATGCAAATGGTGGTTTTGGCAGAACGCGCGCGTGGATTTCTACCAAACGACGTGAAAAGCATGCCGATGCTGCTCTTTTTAACATCCGCACATGGATTTGTGCCAAAACGCGTTTTAAGCATGCGCATGCATCTTTTGGTAGACGCGGACGCAGTTTTCTGCAAAACCACACGATATGCATGCAAATGGTGCTTTTGACAGAACGCGCGTGTGGATTTCTACCAAACGACGTGAAAAGCATGCCGATGCTGCTCTTTTTAGCACCCGCACATGGGTTTGTGCCAAAACGCGTTTTAAGCATGCGCATGCATCTTTTGGTAGACGCGGACGCAGTTTTCTGCAAAACCACACGATATGCATGCAAATGGTGCTTTTGGCAGAACGCGCGTGTGGATTTCTACCAAACGACGTGAAAAGCATGCCGATGCTGCTCTTTTTAACATCCGCACATGGATTTGTGCCAAAACGCGTTTTAAGCATGCGCATGCATCTTTTGGTAGACGCGGACGCAGTTTTCTGCAAAACCACACGATAGGCATGCAAATGGTGCTTTTGGCAGAACGCGCGCGTGGATTTCTACCAAACGACGTGAAAAGCATGCCGATGCTGCTCTTTTTAACATCCGCACATGGATTTGTGCCAAAACGCGTTTTAAGCATGCGCATGCATCTTTTGGTAGACGCGGACGCAGTTTTCTGCAAAACCACACGATATGCATGCAAATGGTGCTTTTGGCAGAACGCGCGCGTGGATTTCTACCAAACGACGTGAAAAGCATGCCGATGCTGCTCTTTTTAACATCCGCACATGGATTTGTGCCAAAACGCGTTTTTAGCATGCGCATGCATCTTTTGGTAGACGCGGACGCAGTTTTCTGCAAAACCACACGATAGGCATGCAAATGGTGCTTTTGGCAGAACGCGCGCGTGGATTTCTACAAAACGACCTGAAAAGCATGCCGATGCTGCTCTTTTTAGCACCCGCACATGGGTTTGTGCCAAAACGCGTTTTAAGCATGCGCATGCATCTTTTGGTAGACGCGGACGCAGTTTTCTGCAAAACCACACGATATGCATGCAAATGGTGCTTTTGGCAGAACGCTCGCGTGGATTTCTACCAAACGACGTGAAAAGCATGCTGATGCTGCTCTTTTAAGCACCCGCACATGGATTTGTGCCAAAACGCGTTTTAAGCATGCGCATGCATCTTTTGGTAGACGCGGACGCAGTTATCTGCAAAACCACACGCTATGCATGCAAATGGTGCTTTTGGCAGAACGCGCGCGTGGATTTCTACCAAACGACGTGAAAAGCATGCCGATGCTGCTCTTTTTAGCACCCGCACATGGATTTGTGCCAAAACGCGTTTTTAGCATGCGCATGCATCTTTTGGTAGACGCGGACGCAGTTTTCTGCAAAACCACACGATATGCATGCAAATGGTGCTTTTGGCACAACGCGGGCGTGGATTTCTACCAAACGACGTGAAAAGCATGCCGATGCTGCTCTTTTTAGCACCCGCACATGGATTTGTGCCAAAACGCGTTTTAAGCATGCGCATGCATCTTTTGGTAGACGCGGACGCAGTTATCTGCAAAACCACACGATATGCATGCAAATGGTGCTTTTGGCAGAACGCGCGCGTGGATTTCTACGAAACGACGTGAAAAGCATGCCGATGCCGCTCTTTTTAGCACCCGTACATGGATTTGTGCCAAAACGCGTTTTTAGCATGCGCATGCATCTTTTGGTAGACGCGGACGCAGTTTTCTGCAAAACCACACGATATGCATGCAAATGGTGCTTTTGGCAGAACGCCCGCGTGGATTTCTACCAAACGACGTGAAAAGCATGCCGATGCTGCTCTTTTTAGCACCCGCACATGGATTTGTGCCAAAACGCGTTTTTAGCATGCGCATGCATCTTTTGGTAGACGCGGACGCAGTTTTCTGCAAAACCACACGATAGGCATGCAAATGGTGCTTTTGGCAGAACGCGCGCGTGCATTTCTACCAAACGACGTGAAAAGCATGTCGATGCTGCTCTTTTTAGCACCCGCACATGGATTTGTGCCAAAACGCGTTTTAAGCATGCGCATGCATCTTTTGGTAGACGCGGACGCAGTTTTCTGCAAAACCACACGATATGCATGCAAATGGTGCTTTTGGCAGAACGCGCGCGTGGATTTCTACCAAACGACGTGAAAAGCATGCCGATGTTGCTCTTTTTAGCACCCGCACATGGATTTGTGCCAAAAAGCGTTTTTAGCATGCGCATGCATCTTTTGGTAGACGCGGACGCAGTTTTCTGCAAAACCACACGATATGCATGCAAATGGTGCTTTTGGCAGAACGCGCGCGTGGATTTCTACCAAACGACGTGAAAAGCATGCCGATGCTGCTCTTTTTAACATCCGCACATGGATTTGTGCCAAAACGCGTTTTAAGCATGCGCATGCATCTTTTGGTAGACGCGGACGCAGTTTTCTGCAAAACCACACGATAGGCATGCAAATGGTGCTTTTGGCAGAACGCGCGCGTGGATTTCTACCAAACGACGTGAAAAGCATGCCGATGCTGCTCTTTTTAGCACCCGCACATGGATTTGTGCCAAAACGCGTTTTTAGCATGCGCATGCATCTTTTGGTAGACGCGGACGCAGTTTTCTGCAAAACCACACGATATGCATGCAAATGGTGCTTTTGGCAGAACGCGCGCGTGGATTTCTACCAAACGACGTGAAAAGCATGCCGATGCTGCTCTTTTTAGCACCCGCACATGGATTTGTGCCAAAACGCGTTTTTAGCATGCGCATGCATCTTTTGGTAGACGCGGACGCAGTTTTCTGCAAAACCACACGATATGCATGCAAATGGTGCTTTTGGCACAACGCGCGCGTGGATTTCTACCAAACGACGTGAAAAGCATGCCGATGCTGCTCTTTTTAGCACCCGCACATGGATTTGTGCCAAAACGCGTTTTAAGCATGCGCATGCATCTTTTGGTAGACGCGGACGCAGTTATCTGCAAAACCACACGATATGCATGCAAATGGTGCTTTTGGCAGAACGCGCGCGTGGATTTCTACCAAACGACGTGAAAAGCATGCCGATGCTGCTCTTTTTAGCACCCGCACATGGATTTGTGCCAAAACGCGTTTTTAGCATGCGCATGCATCTTTTGGTAGACGCGGACGCAGTTTTCTGCAAAACCACACGATATGCATGCAAATGGTGCTTTTGGCACAACGCGCGCGTGGATTTCTACCAAACGACGTGAAAAGCATGCCGATGCTGCTCTTTTTAGCACCCGCACATGGATTTGTGCCAAAACGCGTTTTAAGCATGCGCATGCATCTTTTGGTAGACGCGGACGCAGTTATCTGCAAAACCACACGATATGCATGCAAATGGTGCTTTTGGCAGAACGCGCGCGTGGATTTCTACCAAACGACGTGAAAAGCATGCCGATGCTGCTCTTTTTAGCACCCGTACATGGATTTGTGCCAAAACGCGTTTTTAGCATGCGCATGCATCTTTTGGTAGACGCGGACGCAGTTTTCTGCAAAACCACACGATATGCATGCAAATGGTGCTTTTGGCAGAACGCCCGCGTGGATTTCTACCAAACGACGTGAAAAGCATGCCGATGCTGCTCTTTTTAGCACCCGCACATGGATTTGTGCCAAAACGCGTTTTTAGCATGCGCATGCATCTTTTGGTAGACGCGGACGCAGTTTTCTGCAAAACCACACGATAGGCATGCAAATGGTGCTTTTGGCAGAACGCGCGCGTGCATTTCTACCAAACGACGTGAAAAGCATGTCGATGCTGCTCTTTTTAGCACCCGCACACGCATGCATCTTTTGGTAGACGCGGACGCAGTTTTCTGCAAAACCACACGATAGGCATGCAAATGGTGCTTTTGGCAGAACGCGCGTGTGGATTTCTACCAAACGACGTGAAAAGCATGCCGATGCTGCTCTTTTTAGCACCCGCACATGGATTTGTGCCAAAACGCGTTTTAAGCATGCGCATGCATCTTTTGGTAGACGCGGACGCAGTTTTCTGCAAAACCACAAGATATGCATGCAAATGGTGCTTTTGGCAGAACGCGCGCGTGGATTTCTACCAAACGACGTGAAAAGCATGCCGATGCTGCTCTTTTTAACATCCGCACATGGATTTGTGCCAAAACGCGTTTTAAGCATGCGCATGCATCTTTTGGTAGACGCGGACGCAGTTTTCTGCAAAACCACACGATAGGCATGCAAATGGTGCTTTTGGCAGAACGCGCGCGTGGATTTCTACCAAACGACGTGAAAAGCATGCCGATGCTGCTCTTTTTAGCACCCGCAGATGGATTTGTGCCAAAACGCGTTTTTAGCATGCACATGCATCTTTTGGTAGACGCGGACGCAGTTTTCTGCAAAACCACACGATATGCATGCAAATGGTGCTTTTGGCAGAACGCGCGTGTGGATTTCTACCAAACGACGTGAAAAGCATGCCGATGCTGCTCTTTTTAGCACCCGCACATGGATTTGTGCCAAAACGCGTTTTAAGCATGCGCATGCATCTTTTGGTAGACGCGGACGCAGTTTTCTGCAAAACCACACGATATGCATGCAAATGGTGCTTTTGGCAGAACGCGCGCGTGGATTTCTACCAAACGACGTGAAAAGCATGCCGATGCTGCTCTTTTTGACATCCGCACATGGATTTGTGCCAAAGCGCGTTTTAAGCATGCGCATGCATCTTTTGGTAGACGCGGACGCAGTTTTCTGCAAAACAACACGATAGGCATGCAAATGGTGCTTTTGGCAGAACGCGCGTGTGGATTTCTACCAAACGACGTGAAAAGCATGCCGATGCTGCTCTTTTTAGCACCCGCACATGGATTTGTGCCAAAACGCGTTTTAAGCATGCGCATGCATCTTTTCGTAGACGCGGACGCAGTTTTCTGCAAAACCACACGATATGCATGCAAATGGTGCTTTTGGCAGAACGCGCGCGTGGATTTCTACCAAACGACGTGAAAAGCATGCCGATGCTGCTCTTTTTAACATCCGCACATGGATTTGTGCCAAAACGCGTTTTAAGCATGCGCAACCATCTTTTGGTAGACGCGGACGCAGTTTTCTGCAAAACCACACGATAGGCATGCAAATGGTGCTTTTGGCAGAACGCGCGCGTGGATTTCTACCAAACGACGTGAAAAGCATGCCGATGCTGCTCTTTTTAACATCCGCACATGGATTTGTGCCAAAACGCGTTTTAAGCATGCGCATGCATCTTTTGGTAGACGCGGACGCAGTTTTCTGCAAAACCACACGATAGGCATGCAAATGGTGCTTTTGGCAGAACGCTCGCGTGGATTTCTACCAAACGACGTGAAAAGCATGCCGATGCTGCTCTTTTTAGCACCCGCACATGGATTTGTGCCAAAACGCGTTTTTAGCATGCACATGCATCTTTTGGTAGACGCGGACGCAGTTTTCTGCAAAACCACACGATATGCATGCAAATGGTGCTTTTGGCAGAACGCGCGTGTGGATTTCTACCAAACGACGTGAAAAGCATGCCGATGCTGCTCTTTTTAGCACCCGCACATGGATTTGTGCCAAAACGCGTTTTAAGCATGCGCATGCATCTTTTGGTAGACGCGGACGCAGTTTTCTGCAAAACCACACGATATGCATGCAAATGGTGCTTTTGGCAGAACGCGCGCGTGGATTTCTACCAAACGACGTGAAAAGCATGCCGATGCTGCTCTTTTTAACATCCGCACATGGATTTGTGCCAAAGCGCGTTTTAAGCATGCGCATGCATCTTTTGGTAGACGCGGACGCAGTTTTCTGCAAAACCACACGATATGCATGCAAATGGTGCTTTTGGCAGAACGCGCGCGTGGATTTCTACCAAACGACGTGAAAAGCATGCCGATGCTGCTCTTTTTAACATCCGCAGATGGATTTGTGCCAAAACGCGTTTTAAGCATGCGCATGCATCTTTTGGTAGACGCGGACGCAGTTTTCTGCAAAACCACACGATATGCATGCAAATGGTGCTTTTGGCAGAACGCGCGCGTGGATTTCTACCAAACGACGTGAAAAGCATGCCGATGCTGCTCTTTTTAACATCCGCACATGGATTTGTGCCAAAGCGCGTTTTAAGCATGCGCATGCATTTTTGGTCGACGCGGACGCAGTTTTCTGCAAAACCACACGATAGGCATGCGTATGGTGCTTTTGGCAGAACGCGCGCGTGGATTTCTACCAAACGACGTGAAAAGCATGCCGATGCTGCTCTTTTTAGCACCCGCACATGGATTTGTGCCAAAACGCGTTTTAAGCATGCGCATGCATCTTTTGGTAGACGCGGACGCAGTTTTCTGCAAAACCACACGATATGCATGCAAATGGTGCTTTTGGCAGAACGCGCGCGTGGATTTCTACCAAACGACGTGAAAAGCATGCCGATGCTGCTCTTTTTAACATCCGCACATGGATTTGTGCCAAAGCGCGTTTTAAGCATGCGCATGCATCTTTTGGTAGACGCGGACGCAGTTTTCTGCAAAACCACACGATAGGCATGCAAATGGTGCTTTTGGCAGAACGCGCGCGTGGATTTCTACCAAACGACGTGAAAAGCATGCCGATGCTTCTCTTTTTAACATCCGCACATGGATTTGTGCCAAAACGCGTTTTAAGCATGCGCATGCATCTTTTGGTAGACGCGGACGCAGTTTTCTGCAAAACCACACGATATGCATGCAAATGGTGCTTTTGGCAGAACGCGCGCGTGGATTTCTACCAAACGACGTGAAAAGCATGCCGATGCTGCTCTTTTTAACATCCGCACATGGATTTGTGCCAAAGCGCGTTTTAAGCATGCGCATGCATCTTTTGGTAGACGCGGACGCAGTTTTCTGCAAGACCACACGATAGGCATGCAAATGGTGCTTTTGGCAGAACGCGCGCGTGGATTTCTACCAAACGACGTGAAAAGCATGCCGATGCTGCTCTTTTTAGCACCCGCACATGGATTTGTGCCAAAACGCGTTTTAAGCATGCGCATGCATCTTTTGGTAGACGCGGACGCAGTTTTCTGCAAAACCACACGATATGCATGCAAATGGTGCTTTTGGCAGAACGCGCGCGTGGATTTCTACCAAACGACGTGAAAAGCATGCCGATGCTGCTCTTTTTAACATCCGCACATGGATTTGTGCCAAAGCGCGTTTTAAGCATGCGCATGCATCTTTTGGTAGACGCGGACGCAGTTTTCTGCAAAACCACACGATAGGCATGCAAATGGTGCTTTTGGCAGAACGCGCGCGTGGATTTCTACCAAACGACGTGAAAAGCATGCCGATGCTGCTCTTTTTAGCACCCGCACATGGATTTGTGCCAAAACGCGTTTTTAGCATGCACATGCATCTTTTGGTAGACGCGGACGCAGTTTTCTGCAAAACCACACGATATGCATGCAAATGGTGCTTTTGGCAGAACGCGCGCGTGGATTTCTACCAAACGACGTGAAAAGCATGCCGATGCTGCTCTTTTTAGCACCCGCACATGGATTTGTGCCAAAACGCGTTTTAAGCATGCGCATGCATCTTTTGGTAGACGCGGACGCAGTTTTCTGCAAAACCACACGATAGGCATGCAAATGGTGCTTTTGGCAGAACGCGCGCGTGGATTTCTACCAAACGACGTGAAAAGCATGCCGATGCTGCTCTTTTTAGCACCCGCACATGGATTTGTGCCAAAACGCGTTTTAAGCATGCGCATGCATCTTTTGGTAGACGCGGACGCAGTTTTCTGCAAAACCACACGATATGCATGCAAATGGTGCTTTTGGCAGAACGCGCGCGTGGATTTCTACCAAACGACGTGAAAAGCATGCCGATGCTGCTCTTTTTAACATCCGCACATGGATTTGTGCCAAAGCGCGTTTTAAGCATGCGCATGCATCTTTTGGTAGACGCGGACGCAGTTTTCTGCAAAACCACACGATAGGCATGCAAATGGTGCTTTTGGCAGAACGCGCGCGTGGATTTCTACCAAACGACGTGAAAAGCATGCCGATGCTGCTCTTTTTAGCACCCGCACATGGATTTGTGCCAAAACGCGTTTTTAGCATGCACATGCATCTTTTGGTAGACGCGGACGCAGTTTTCTGCAAAACCACACGATATGCATGCAAATGGTGCTTTTGGCAGAACGCGCGTGTGGATTTCTACCAAACGACGTGAAAAGCATGCCGATGCTGCTCTTTTTAGCACCCGCACATGGATTTGTGCCAAAACGCGTTTTAAGCATGCGCATGCATCTTTTGGTAGACGCGGACGCAGTTTTCTGCAAAACCACACGATATGCATGCAAATGATGATTTTGGCAGAACGCGCGCGTGGATTTCTACCAAACGACGTGAAAAGCATGCCGATGCTGCTCTTTTTAGCACCCGCACATGGATTTGTGCCAAAACGCGTTTTAAGCATGCGCATGCATCTTTTGGTAGACGCGGACGCAGTTTTCTGCAATACCACACGATATGCATGCAAATGGTGCTTTTGGCAGAACGCCCGCGTGGATTTCTACCAAACGACGTGAAAAGCATGCCGATGCTGCTCTTTTTAGCACCCGCACATGGATTTGTGCCAAAACGCGTTTTTAGCATGCACATGCATCTTTTGGTAGGCGCGGACGCAGTTTTCTGCAAAACCACACGATATGCATGCAAATGGTGCTTTTGGCAGAACGCGCGTGTGGATTTCTACCAAACGACGTGAAAAGCATGCCGATGCTGCTCTTTTTAACATCCGCACATGGATTTGTGCCAAAACGCGTTTTAAGCATGCGCATGCATGTTTTGGTAGACGCGGACGCAGTTTTCTGCAAAACCACACGATAGGCATGCAAATGGTGCTTTTGGCAGAACGCGCGCGTGGATTTCTACCAAACGACGTGAAAAGCATGCCGATGGTGCTCTTTTTGGCACCCGCACATGGATTTGTGCCAAAACGCGTTTTTAGCATGCACATGCATCTTTTGGTAGACGCGGACGCAGTTTTCTGCAAAACCACACGATATGCATGCAAATGGTGGTTTTGGCAGAACGCGCGTGTGGATTTCTACCAAACGACGTGAAAAGCATGCCGATGCTGCTCTTTTTAGCACCCGCACATGGATTTGTGCCAAAACGCGTTTTAAGCATGCGCATGCATCTTTTGGTAGACGCGGACGCAGTTTTCTGCAAAACCACACGATATGCATGCAAATGGTGCTTTTGGCAGAACGCGCGCGTGGATTTCTACCAAACGACGTGAAAAGCATGCCGATGCTGCTCTTTTTAACATCCGCACATGGATTTGTGCCAAAGCGCGTTTTAAGCATGCGCATGCATCTTTTGGTAGACGCGGACGCAGTTTTCTGCAAAACCACACGATATGCATGCAAATGGTGCTTTTGGCAGAACGCGCGTGTGGATTTCTACCAAACGACGTGAAAAGCATGCCGATGCTGCCCTTTTTAGCACCCGCACATGGATTTGTGCCAAAACGCGTTTTAAGCATGCGCATGCATCTTTTGGTAGACGCGGACGCAGTTTTCTGCAAAACCACACGATATGCATGCAAATGGTGCTTTTGGCAGAACGCGCGCGTGGATTTCTACCAAACGACGTGAAAAGCATGCCGATGCTGCTCTTTTTAACATCCGCACATGGATTTGTGCCAAAGCGCGTTTTAAGCCTGCGCATGCATCTTTTGGTAGACGCGGACGCAGTTTTCTGCAAAACCACACGATAGGCATGCAAATGGTGCTTTTGGCAGAACGCGCGTGTGGATTTCTACCAAACGACGTGAAAAGCATGCCGATGCTGCTATTTTTAGCACCCGCACATGGATTTGTGCCAAAACGCGTTTTAAGCATGCGCATGCATCTTTTGGTAGACGAGGACGCAGTTTTCTGCAAAACCACAAGATATGCATGCAAATGGTGCTTTTGGCAGAACGCGCGCGTGGATTTCTACCAAACGACGTGAAAAGCATGCCGATGCTGCTCTTTTTAACATCCGCACATGGATTTGTGCCAAAACGCGTTTTAAGCATGCGCATGCATCTTTTGGTAGACGCGGACGCAGTTTTCTGCAAAACCACACGATAGGCATGCAAATGGTGCTTTTGGCAGAACGCGCGCGTGGATGTCTACCAAACGACGTGAAAAGCATGCCGATGCT
Organism: Dermacentor variabilis; assembly: GCF_050947875.1. NCBI lineage: Eukaryota > Metazoa > Arthropoda > Arachnida > Ixodida > Ixodidae > Dermacentor > Dermacentor variabilis. The sequence goes on along the minus strand of NW_027460814.1, from coordinate 4,001 downwards.
GCTCTTTTTAGCACCCGCACATGGATTTGTGCCAAAACGCGTTTTTAGCATGCACATGCATCTTTTGGTAGACGCGGACGCAGTTTTCTGCAAAACCACACGATATGCATGCAAATGGTGCTTTTGGCAGAACGCGCGTGTGGATTTCTACCAAACGACGTGAAAAGCATGCCTATGCTGCTCTTTTTAGCACCCGCACATGGATTTGTGCCAAAACGCGTTTTAAGCATGCGCATGCATCTTTTGGTAGACTCGGACGCAGTTTTCTGCAAAACCACACGATATGCATGCAAATGGTGCTTTTGGCAGAACGCGCGCGTGGATTTCTACCAAACGACGTGAAAAGCATGCCGATGCTGCTCTTTTTAACATCCGCACATGGATTTGTGCCAAAGCGCGTTTAAAGCATGCGCATGCATCTTTTGGTAGACGCGGACGCAGTTTTCTGCAAAACCACACGATATGCATGCAAATGGTGCTTTTGGCAGAACGCGCGCGTGGATTTCTACCAAACGACGTGAAAAGCATGCCGATGCTGCTCTTTTTGACATCCGCACATGGATTTGTGCCAAAACGCGTTTTTAGCATGCACATGCATCTTTTGGTAGACGCGGACGCAGTTTTCTGCAAAACCACACGATATGCATGCAAATGGCGCTTTTGGCAGAACGCGCGCGTGGATTTCTACCAAACGACGTGAAAAGCATGCCGATGCTGCTCTTTTTAGCACCCGCACATGGATTTGTGCCAAAACGCGTTTTTAGCATGCACATGCATCTTTTGGTAGACGCGGACGCAGTTTTCTGCAAAACCACACGATATGCATGCAAATGGTGCTTTTGGCAGAACGCGCGTGTGGATTTCTACCAAACGACGTGAAAAGCATGCCGATGCTGCTCTTTTTAGCACCCGCACATGGATTTGTGCCAAAACGCGTTTTAAGCATGCGCATGCATCTTTTGGTAGACGCGGACGCAGTTTTCTGCAAAACCACACGATATGCATGCAAATGGTGCTTTTGGCAGAACGCGCGCGTGGATTTCTACCAAACGACGTGAAAAGCATGCCGATGCTGCTCTTTTTAACATCCGCACATGGATTTGTGCCAAAGCGCGTTTTAAGCATGCGCATGCATCTTTTGGTAGACGCGGACGCAGTTTTCTGCAAAACCACACGATATGCATGCAAATGGTGCTTTTGGCAGAACGCGCGCGTGGATTTCTACCAAACGACGTGAAAAGCATGCCGATGCTGCTCTTTTTAACATCCGCACATGGATTTGTGCCAAAGCGCGTTTAAAGCATGCGCATGCATCTTTTGGTAGACGCGGACGCAGTTTTCTGCAAAACCACACGATATGCATGCAAATGGTGCTTTTGGCAGAACGCGCGCGTGGATTTCTACCAAACGACGTGAAAAGCATGCCGATGCTGCTCTTTTTGACATCCGCACATGGATTTGTGCCAAAACGCGTTTTTAGCATGCACATGCATCTTTTGGTAGACGCGGACGCAGTTTTCTGCAAAACCACACGATATGCATGCAAATGGCGCTTTTGGCAGAACGCGCGCGTGGATTTCTACCAAACGACGTGAAAAGCATGCCGATGCTGCTCTTTTTAGCACCCGCACATGGATTTGTGCCAAAACGCGTTTTTAGCATGCACATGCATCTTTTGGTAGACGCGGACGCAGTTTTCTGCAAAACCACACGATATGCATGCAAATGGTGCTTTTGGCAGAACGCGCGTGTGGATTTCTACCAAACGACGTGAAAAGCATGCCGATGCTGCTCTTTTTAGCACCCGCACATGGATTTGTGCCAAAACGCGTTTTAAGCATGCGCATGCATCTTTTGGTAGACGCGGACGCAGTTTTCTGCAAAACCACACGATATGCATGCAAATGGTGCTTTTGGCAGAACGCGCGCGTGGATTTCTACCAAACGACGTGAAAAGCATGCCGATGCTGCTCTTTTTAACATCCGCACATGGATTTGTGCCAAAGCGCGTTTTAAGCATGCGCATGCATCTTTTGGTAGACGCGGACGCAGTTTTCTGCAAAACCACACGATATGCATGCAAATGGTGCTTTTGGCAGAACGCGCGCGTGGATTTCTACCAAACGACGTGAAAAGCATGCCGATGCTGCTCTTTTTAACATCCGCACATGGATTTGGGCCAAAACGCGTTTTAAGCATGCGCATGCATCTTTTGGTAGACGCGGACGCAGTTTTCTGCAAAACCACACGATAGGCATGCAAATGGTGCTTTTGGCAGAACGCGCGTGTGGATTTCTACCAAACGACGTGAAAAGCATGCCGATGCTGCTCTTTTTAGCACCCGCACATGGATTTGTGCCAAAACGCGTTTTAAGCATGCGCATGCATCTTTTGGTAGACGCGGACGCAGTTTTCTGCAAAACCACACGATATGCATGCAAATGGTGGTTTTGGCAGAACGCGCGCTTGGATTTCTACCAAACGACGTGAAAAGCATGCCGATGCTGCTCTTTTTAGCACCCGCACATGGATTTGTGCCAAAACGCGTTTTTAGCATGCACATGCATCTTTTGGTAGACGCGGACGCAGTTTTCTGCAAAACCACACGATATGCATGCAAATGGTGCTTTTGGCAGAACGCGCGTGTGGATTTCTACCAAACGACGTGAAAAGCATGCCGATGCAGCTCTTTTTAGCACCCGCACATGGATTTGTGCCAAAACGCGTTTTAAGCATGCGCATGCATCTTTTGGTAGACGCGGACGCAGTTTTCTGCAAAACCACACGATATGCATGCAAATGGTGCTTTTCGCAGAACGCGCGCGTGGATTTCTACCAAACGACGTGAAAAGCATGCCGATGCTGCTCTTTTTAGCACCCGCACATGGATTTGTGCCAAAACGCGTTTTAAGCATGCGCATGCATCTTTTGGTAGACGCGGACGCAGTTTTCTGCAAAACCACACGATATGCATGCAAATGGTGCTTTTCGCAGAACGCGCGCGTGGATTTCTACCAAACGACGTGAAAAGCATGCCGATGCTGCTCTTTTTAACATCCGCACATGGATTTGTGCCAAAACGCGTTTTAAGCATGCGCATGCATCTTTTGGTAGACGCGGACGCAGTTTTCTGCAAAACCACACGGTATGCATGCAAATGGTGCTTTTGGCAGAACGCGCGCGTGGATTTCTACCAAACGACGTGAAAAGCATGCCGATGCTGCTCTTTTTAGCACCCGCACATGGATTTGTGCCAAAACGCGTTTTTCAAATCAAATCAAATCAAACATGTTTATTTTGCAGGAAGAATACAAAATTTCCCTGCGGGAGGCAAAGACTAAAGGCGAGAAAGCCTGCCGAGGTCTTGGCCCCCTGATGAACAAGACAGTCTACAACAGTTGACACGACTCAATATACGATTCATTAAGTATAATGCGTCTGCATCTCTACATCGGATCACATACGTATTTGTTTATACATGTATATGCAACACGCTCTACAATACATTATACATTTACAAAAGATACATTGAAATGGAATCTAACAATATTGTTCAATTAAATTCATCTCAGAATATACAAAACATAATTTGACTACACTTATGGATCGACTATGAGGTTAGTAGTCAGGAGGAATGATCTATAATTGCGCTTGAGCTTCTTGGCTTGTAATGTAAGGTCAATATTCGATTCATGGAGGTTTAATAATTGCAGTGCTTTATATTCAATGGTCTGTTTGCCATAGTTCGTGCGTACTTTTTTAGTTTTTCGGCTAGAGCTTCTGAACCCATATTTCGTGGATACAGTTCTTGGGAAGGCATCCTGTAATTTGTGTTTATGTATGTGTTGCATCAATTTTAGATTATATACTTTTTTTGCAGATAGGATTTCATGTTTGAGAAAAAGTGGTTCAGTGGCCATGTCCTTGGCATGACCTTTATATTTTTCCAGAATACGAAGCACGCGCTTCTGCAGGATTATTAACCTAGCATGCACATGCAT
>NW_027460813.1:0-19703 GCF_050947875.1 Dermacentor variabilis | reverse complement strand
CCAAAAGATGCATGCGCATGCTTAAAACGCGCTTTGGCACAAATCCATGTGCGGATGTTAAAAAGAGCAGCATCGGCATGCTTTTCACGTCGTTTGGTAGAAATCCACGCGCGCGTTCGGCCAAAAGCACCATTTGCATGCATATCGTGTGGTTTGCAGAAAACTGCGTCCGCGTCTACCAAAAGATGCATGCGCATGCTTAAAACGCGTTTTGGCACAAATCCATGTGCGGGTGCTAAAAAGAGCAGCATCGGCATGCTTTTTCACGTCGTTTGGTAGAAATCACACGCGCGTTCTGCCAAAAGCACCATTTGCATGCCTATCGTGTGGTTTTGCAGAAAACTGCGTCCGCGTCTACCAAAAGATGCATGTGCATGCTAAAAACGCGTTTTGGCACAAATCCATGTGCGGATGTTAAAAAGAGCAGCATCGGCATGCTTTTCACGTCGTGAGGTAGAAATCCACGCGCGCGTTCTGCCAAAAGCACCATTTGCATGCCTATCGTGTGGTTTTGCAGAAAACTGCGTCCGCGTCTACCAAAAGATGCATGCGCATGCTTAAAACGCGTTTTGGCACAAATCCATGTGCGGGTGCTAAAAAGAGCAGCATCGGCATGCTTTTCACGTCGTTTGGTAGGAAATCCACACGCGCGTTCTGCCAAAAGCACCATTTTGCATGCCTACGTGTGGTTTTTGCAGAAAACTGCGTCCGCGTCTACCAAAAGATGCATGCGCATGCTTAAAACGCGTTTTGGCACAAATCCATGTGCTGATGTTAAAAGAGCAGCATCGGCATGCTTTTCACGTCGTTTGGTAGAAATCCACACGCGCGTTCTGCCAAAAGCACCATTTGCATGCATATCGTGTGGTTTTGCAGAAAACTGCGTCCGCGTCTACCAAAAGATGCATGTGCATGCTAAAAACGCGTTTTGGCACAAATCCATGTGCGGATGTTAAAAGAAGAGCAGCATCGGCATGCTTTTCACGTCGTTTGGTAGAAATCCACACGCGCGTTCTGCCAAAAGCACCATTTGCATGCATATCGTGTGGTTTGCTAGAAAACTGCGTCCGCGTCTACCAAAAGATGCATGTGCATGCTAAAAACGCGTTTTGGCACAAATCCATGTGCGGATGTTAAAAAGAGCAGCATCGGCATGCTTTTCACGTCGTTTGGTAGAAATCCACACGCGCGTTCTGCCAAAAGCACCATTTGCATGCCTATCGTGTGTTTTGCAGAAAACTGCGTCCGCGTCTACCAAAAGATGCATGCGCATGCTTAAAACGCGTTTGGCACAAATCCATGTGCGGGTGCTAAAAAGAGCACCATCGGCATGCTTTTCACGTCGTTTGGTAGAAATCCACACGCGCGTTCTGCCAAAAGCACCATTTGCATGCCTATCGTGTGGTTTTGCAGAAAACTGCGTCCGCGTCTACCAAAAGATGCATGCGCCATGCTTAAAACGCGTTTTGGCACAAATCCATGTGCGGATGTTAAAAAGAGCAGCATCGGCATGCTTTTCACGTCGTTTGGTAGAAATCCACACGGGCGTTCTGCCAAAAGCACCATTTGCATGCATATCGTGTGGTTTTGCAGAAAACTGCGTCCGCGTCTACCAAAAGATGCATGCGCATGCTAAAAACGCGTTTTGGCACAAATCCATGTGCGGATGTTAAAAAGAGCAGCATCGGCATGCTTTTCACGTCGTTTGGTAGAAATCCACACGTGCGTTCTGCCAAAAGCACCATTTGCATGCCTATCGTGTGGTTTTGCAGAAAACTGCGTCCGCGTCTACCAAAAGATGCATGCGCATGCTTAAAACGCGCTTTGGCACAAATCCATGTGCGGATGTTAAAAAGAGCAGCATCGGCATGCTTTTCACGTCGTTTGGTAGAAATCCACGCGCGCGTTCTGCCAAAAGCACCATTTGCATGCATATCGTGTGGTTTTGCAGAAAACTGCGTCCGCGTCTACCAAAAGAGATGCATGTGCATGCTAAAAACGCGTTTTGGCACAAATCCATGTGCGGATGTTAAAAAGAGCAGCATCGGCATGCTTTTCACGTGGTTTGGTAGAAATCCACACGCGCGTTCTGCCAAAAGCACCATTTGCATGCCTATCGTGTGGTTTTGCAGAAAACTGCGTCCGCGTCTACCAAAAGATGCATGCGCATGCTTAAAACGCGCTTTGGCACAAATCCATGTGCGGATGTTAAAAAGAGCAGCATCGGCATGCTTTTCACGTCGTTTGGTAGAAATCCACGCGCGCGTTCTGCCAAAAGCACCATTTGCATGCATATCGTGTGGTTTTGCAGAAAACTGCGTCCGCGTCTACCAAAAGATGCATGCGCATGCTTAAAACGCGTTTTGGCACAAATCCATGTGCGGGTGCTAAAAAGAGCAGCATCGGCATGCTTTTCACGTCGTTTGGTAGAAATCCACACGCGCGTTCTGCCAAAAGCACATTTGCATGCCTATCGTGTGGTTTTGCAGAAAAACTGCGTCCGCGTCTACCAAAAGATGCATGCGCATGCTTAAAACGCGCTTTGGCACAAATCCATGTGCGGATGTTAAAAAGAGCAGCATCGGCATGCTTTTCACGTCGTTTGGTAGAAATCCACACGCGCGTTCTGCCAAAAGCACCATTTGCATGCATATCGTGTGGTTTTGCAGAAAACTGCGTCCGCGTCTACCAAAAGATGCATGTGCATGCTAAAAACGCGTTTTGGCACAAATCCATGTGCGGATGTTAAAAAGAGCAGCATCGGCATGCTTTTCACGTCGTTTGGTAGAAATCCACACGCGCGTTCTGCCAAAAGCACCATTTGCATGCATATCGTGTGGTTTTGCAGAAAACTGCGTCCGCGTCTACCAAAAGATGCATGTGCATGCTAAAAACGCGTTTTGGCACAAATCCATGTGCGGATGTTAAAAAGAGCAGCATCGGCATGCTTTTCACGTCGTTTGGTAGAAATCCACGCGCGCGTTCTGCCAAAAGCACCATTTGCATGCATATCGTGTGGTTTTGCAGAAAACTGCGTCCGCGTCTACCAAAAGATGCATGCGCATGCTTAAAACGCGTTTTGGCACAAATCCATGTGCGGGTGCTAAAAAGAGCAGCATCGGCATGCTTTTCACGTCGTTTGGTAGAAATCCACACGCGCGTTCTGCCAAAAGCACCATTTGCATGCATATCGTGTGGTTTTGCAGAAAACTGCGTCCGCGTCTACCAAAAGATGCATGTGCATGCTAAAAACGCGTTTTGGCACAAATCCATGTGCGGGTGCTAAAAAGAGCAGCATCGGCATGCTTTTTCACGTCGTTTGGTAGAAATCCACGCGCGCGTTCTGCCAAAAGCACCATTTGCATGCATATCGTGTGGTTTTGCAGAAAACTGCGTCCGCGTCTACCAAAAGATGCATGTGCATGCTAAAAACGCGTTTTGGCACAAATCCATGTGCGGATGTTAAAAGAGCAGCATCGGCATGCTTTTCACGTCGTTTGGTAGAAATCCACACGCGCGTTCTGCCAAAAGCACCATTTGCATGCATATCGTGTGGTTTTGCAGAAAACTGCGTCCGCGTCTACCAAAAGATGCATGTGCATGATAAAAACGCGTTTTGGCACAAATCCATGTGCGGATGTTAAAAAGAGCAGCATCGGCATGCTTTTCACGTCGTTTGGTAGAAATCCACGCGCGCGTTCTGCCAAAAGCACCATTTGCATGCATATCGTGTGGTTTTGCAGAAAACTGCGTCCGCGTCTACCAAAAAGATGCATGCGCATGCTTAAAACGCGTTTTGGCACAAATCCATGTGCGGGTGCTAAAAAGAGCAGCATCGGCATGCTTTTCACGTCGTTTGGTAGAAATCCACACGCGCGTTCTGCCAAAAGCACCATTTGCATGCATATCGTGTGGTTTTGCAGAAAACTGCGTCCGCGTCTACCAAAAGATGCATGTGCATGCTTAAAACGCGTTTTGGCACAAATCCATGTGCGGGTGCTAAAAAGAGCAGCATCGGCATGCTTTTCACGTCGTTTGGTAGAAATCCACGCGCGCGTTCTGCCAAAAGCACCATTTGCATGCATATCGTGTGGTTTTGCAGAAAACTGCGTCCGCGTCTACCAAAAGATGCATGTGCATGCTAAAAACGCGTTTTGGCACAAATCCATGTGCGGATGTTAAAAAGAGCAGCATCGGCATGCTTTTCACGTCGTTTGGTAGAAATCCACACGCGCGTTCTGCCAAAAGCACCATTTGCATGCATATCGTGTGGTTTTGCAGAAAACTGCGTCCGCGTCTACCAAAAGATGCATGTGCATGCTAAAAACGCGTTTTGGCACAAATCCATGTGCGGATGTTAAAAAGAGCAGCATCGGCATGCTTTTCACGTCGTTTGGTAGAAATCCACGCGCGCGTTCTGCCAAAAGCACCATTTGCATGCATATCGTGTGGTTTTGCAGAAAACTGCGTCCGCGTCTACCAAAAGATGCATGCGCATGCTTAAAACGCGTTTTGGCACAAATCCATGTGCGGGTGCTAAAAAGAGCAGCATCGGCATGCTTTTCACGTCGTTTGGTAGAAATCCACACGCGCGTTCTGCCAAAAGCACCATTTGCATGCATATCGTGTGGTTTTGCAGAAAACTGCGTCCGCGTCTACCAAAAGATGCATGTGCATGCTAAAAACGCGTTTTGGCACAAATCCATGTGCGGGTGCTAAAAAGAGCAGCATCGGCATGCTTTTCACGTCGTTTGGTAGAAATCCACGCGCGCGTTCTGCCAAAAGCACCATTTGCATGCATATCGTGTGGTTTTGCAGAAAACTGCGTCCGCGTCTACCAAAAGATGCATGTGCATGCTAAAAACGCGTTTTGGCACAAATCCATGTGCGGATGTTAAAAAGAGCAGCATCGGCATGCTTTTCACGTCGTTTGGTAGAAATCCACACGCGCGTTCTGCCAAAAGCACCATTTGCATGCATATCGTGTGGTTTTGCAGAAAACTGCGTCCGCGTCTACCAAAAGATGCATGTGCATGCTAAAAACGCGTTTTGGCACAAATCCATGTGCGGATGTTAAAAAGAGCAGCATCGGCATGCTTTTCACGTCGTTTGGTAGAAATCCACGCGCGCGTTCTGCCAAAAGCACCATTTGCATGCATATCGTGTGGTTTTGCAGAAAACTGCGTCCGCGTCTACCAAAAGATGCATGCGCATGCTTAAAACGCGTTTTGGCACAAATCCATGTGCGGGTGCTAAAAAGAGCAGCATCGGCATGCTTTTCACGTCGTTTGGTAGAAATCCACACGCGCGTTCTGCCAAAAGCACCATTTGCATGCATATCGTGTGGTTTTGCAGAAAACTGCGTCCGCGTCTACCAAAAGATGCATGTGCATGCTAAAAACGCGTTTTGGCACAAATCCATGTGCGGGTGCTAAAAAGAGCAGCATCGGCATGCTTTTCACGTCGTTTGGTAGAAATCCACACGCGCGTTCTGCCAAAAGCACCATTTGCATGCCTATCGTGTGGTTTTGCAGAAAACTGCGTCCGCGTCTACCAAAAGATGCATGCGCATGCTTAAAACGCGCTTTGGCACAAATCCATGTGCGGATGTTAAAAAGAGCAGCATCGGCATGCTTTTCACGTCGTTTGGTAGAAATCCACACGCGCGTTCTGCCAAAAGCACCATTTGCATGCATATCGTGTGGTTTTGCAGAAAACTGCGTCCGCGTCTACCAAAAGATGCATGTGCATGCTAAAAACGCGTTTTGGCACAAATCCATGTGCGGATGTTAAAAAGAGCAGCATCGGCATGCTTTTCACGTCGTTTGGTAGAAATCCACACGCGCGTTCTGCCAAAAGCACCATTTGCATGCATATCGTGTGGTTTTGCAGAAAACTGCGTCCGCGTCTACCAAAAGATGCATGTGCATGCTAAAAACGCGTTTTGGCACAAATCCATGTGCGGATGTTAAAAAGAGCAGCATCGGCATGCTTTTCACGTCGTTTGGTAGAAATCCACGCGCGCGTTCTGCCAAAAGCACCATTTGCATGCATATCGTGTGGTTTTGCAGAAAACTGCGTCCGCGTCTACCAAAAGATGCATGCGCATGCTTAAAACGCGTTTTGGCACAAATCCATGTGCGGGTGCTAAAAAGAGCAGCATCGGCATGCTTTTCACGTCGTTTGGTAGAAATCCACACGCGCGTTCTGCCAAAAGCACCATTTGCATGCATATCGTGTGGTTTTGCAGAAAACTGCGTCCGCGTCTACCAAAAGATGCATGTGCATGCTAAAAACGCGTTTTGGCACAAATCCATGTGCGGGTGCTAAAAAGAGCAGCATCGGCATGCTTTTCACGTCGTTTGGTAGAAATCCACGCGCGCGTTCTGCCAAAAGCACCATTTGCATGCCTATCGTGTGGTTTTGCAGAAAACTGCGTCCGCGTCTAGCAAAAGATGCATGTGCATGCTAAAAACGCGTTTTGGCACAAATCCATGTGCGGATGTTAAAAAGAGCAGCATCGGCATGCTTTTCACGTCGTTTGGTAGAAATCCACACGCGCGTTCTGCCAAAAGCACCATTTGCATGCATATCGTGTGGTTTTGCAGAAAACTGCGTCCGCGTCTACCAAAAGATGCATGTGCATGCTAAAAACGCGTTTTGGCACAAATCCATGTGCGGATGTTAAAAAGAGCAGCATCGGCATGCTTTTCACGTCGTTTGGTAGAAATCCACGCGCGCGTTCTGCCAAAAGCACCATTTGCATGCATATCGTGTGGTTTTGCAGAAAACTGCGTCCGCGTCTACCAAAAGATGCATGCGCATGCTTAAAACGCGTTTTGGCACAAATCCATGTGCGGGTGCTAAAAAGAGCAGCATCGGCATGCTTTTCACGTCGTTTGGTAGAAATCCACACGCGCGTTCTGCCAAAAGCACCATTTGCATGCATATCGTGTGGTTTTGCAGAAAACTGCGTCCGCGTCTACCAAAAGATGCATGTGCATGCTAAAAACGCGTTTTGGCACAAATCCATGTGCGGGTGCTAAAAAGAGCAGCATCGGCATGCTTTTCACGTCGTTTGGTAGAAATCCACGCGCGCGTTCTGCCAAAAGCACCATTTGCATGCATATCGTGTGGTTTTGCAGAAAACTGCGTCCGCGTCTACCAAAAGATGCATGTGCATGCTAAAAACGCGTTTTGGCACAAATCCATGTGCGGGTGCTAAAAAGAGCAGCATCGGCATGCTTTTCACGTCGTTTGGTAGAAATCCACGCGCGCGTTCTGCCAAAAGCACCATTTGCATGCATATCGTGTGGTTTTGCAGAAAACTGCGTCCGCGTCTAGCAAAAGATGCATGTGCATGCTAAAAACGCGTTTTGGCACAAATCCATGTGCGGATGTTAAAAAGAGCAGCATCGGCATGCTTTTCACGTCGTTTGGTAGAAATCCACACGCGCGTTCTGCCAAAAGCACCATTTGCATGCATATCGTGTGGTTTTGCAGAAAACTGCGTCCGCGTCTACCAAAAGATGCATGTGCATGCTAAAAACGCGTTTTGGCACAAATCCATGTGCGGATGTTAAAAAGAGCAGCATCGGCATGCTTTTCACGTCGTTTGGTAGAAATCCACGCGCGCGTTCTGCCAAAAGCACCATTTGCATGCATATCGTGTGGTTTTGCAGAAAACTGCGTCCGCGTCTACCAAAAGATGCATGCGCATGCTTAAAACGCGTTTTGGCACAAATCCATGTGCGGGTGCTAAAAAGAGCAGCATCGGCATGCTTTTCACGTCGTTTGGTAGAAATCCACACGCGCGTTCTGCCAAAAGCACCATTTGCATGCATATCGTGTGGTTTTGCAGAAAACTGCGTCCGCGTCTACCAAAAGATGCATGTGCATGCTAAAAACGCGTTTTGGCACAAATCCATGTGCGGGTGCTAAAAAGAGCAGCATCGGCATGCTTTTCACGTCGTTTGGTAGAAATCCACGCGCGCGTTCTGCCAAAAGCACCATTTGCATGCATATCGTGTGGTTTTGCAGAAAACTGCGTCCGCGTCTACCAAAAGATGCATGTGCATGCTAAAAACGCGTTTTGGCACAAATCCATGTGCGGATGTTAAAAAGAGCAGCATCGGCATGCTTTTCACGTCGTTTGGTAGAAATCCACACGCGCGTTCTGCCAAAAGCACCATTTGCATGCATATCGTGTGGTTTTGCAGAAAACTGCGTCCGCGTCTACCAAAAGATGCATGTGCATGCTAAAAACGCGTTTTGGCACAAATCCATGTGCGGATGTTAAAAAGAGCAGCATCGGCATGCTTTTCATGTCGTTTGGTAGAAATCCACGCGCGCGTTCTGCCAAAAGCACCATTTGCATGCATATCGTGTGGTTTTGCAGAAAACTGCGTCCGCGTCTACCAAAAGATGCATGCGCATGCTTAAAACGCGTTTTGGCACAAATCCATGTGCGGGTGCTAAAAAGAGCAGCATCGGCATGCTTTTCACGTCGTTTGGTAGAAATCCACACGCGCGTTCTGCCAAAAGCACCATTTGCATGCATATCGTGTGGTTTTGCAGAAAACTGCGTCCGCGTCTACCAAAAGATGCATGTGCATGCTAAAAACGCGTTTTGGCACAAATCCATGTGCGGGTGCTAAAAAGAGCAGCATCGGCATGCTTTTCACGTCGTTTGGTAGAAATCCACGCGCGCGTTCTGCCAAAAGCACCATTTGCATGCATATCGTGTGGTTTTGCAGAAAACTGCGTCCGCGTCTACCAAAAGATGCATGTGCATGCTAAAAACGCGTTTTGGCACAAATCCATGTGCGGATGTTAAAAAGAGCAGCATCGGCATGCTTTTCACGTCGTTTGGTAGAAATCCACACGCGCGTTCTGCCAAAAGCACCATTTGCATGCATATCGTGTGGTTTTGCAGAAAACTGCGTCCGCGTCTACCAAAAGATGCATGTGCATGCTAAAAACGCGTTTTGGCACAAATCCATGTGCGGATGTTAAAAAGAGCAGCATCGGCATGCTTTTCACGTCGTTTGGTAGAAATCCACGCGCGCGTTCTGCCAAAAGCACCATTTGCATGCATATCGTGTGGTTTTGCAGAAAACTGCGTCCGCGTCTACCAAAAGATGCATGCGCATGCTTAAAACGCGTTTTGGCACAAATCCATGTGCGGGTGCTAAAAAGAGCAGCATCGGCATGCTTTTCACGTCGTTTTGTAGAAATCCACACGCGCGTTCTGCCAAAAGCACCATTTGCATGCATATCGTGTGGTTTTGCAGAAAACTGCGTCCGCGTCTACCAAAAGATGCATGTGCATGCTAAAAACGCGTTTTGGCACAAATCCATGTGCGGGTGCTAAAAAGAGCAGCATCGGCATGCTTTTCACGTCGTTTGGTAGAAATCCACGCGCGCGTTCTGCCAAAAGCACCATTTGCATGCCTATCGTGTGGTTTTGCAGAAAACTGCGTCCGCGTCTACCAAAAGATGCATGCGCATGCTTAAAACGCGTTTTGGCACAAATCCATGTGCGGGTGCTAAAAAGAGCAGCATCGGCATGCTTTTCACGTCGTTTGGTAGAAATCCACACGCGCGTTCTGCCAAAAGCACCATTTGCATGCCTATCGTGTGGTTTTGCAGAAAACTGCGTCCGCGTCTACCAAAAGATGCATGCGCATGCTTAAAACGCGCTTTGGCACAAATCCATGTGCGGATGTTAAAAAGAGCAGCATCGGCATGCTTTTCACGTCGTTTGGTAGAAATCCACGCGCGCGTTCTGCCAAAAGCACCATTTGCATGCATATCGTGTGGTTTTGCAGAAAACTGCGTCCGCGTCTACCAAAAGATGCATGCGCATGCTTAAAACGCGTTTTGGCACAAATCCATGTGCGGTTGCTAAAAAGAGCAGCATCGGCATGCTTTTCACGTCGTTTGGTAGAAATCCACACGCGCGTTCTGCCAAAAGCACCATTTGCATGCATATCGTGTGGTTTTGCAGAAAACTGCGTCCGCGTCTACCAAAAGATGCATGCGCATGCTAAAAACGCGTTTTGGCACAAATCCATGTGCGGATGTTAAAAAGAGCAGCATCGGCATGCTTTTCACGTCGTTTGGTAGAAATCCACACGTGCGTTTCTGCCAAAGCACCATTTGCATGCCTATCGTGTGGTTTTGCAGAAAACTGCGTCCGCGTCTACCAGAAGATGCATGCGCATGCTTAAAACGCGCTTTGGCACAAATCCATGTGCGGATGTTAAAAAGAGCAGCATCGGCATGCTTTTCACGTCGTTTGGTAGAAATCCACGCGCGCGTTCTGCCAAAAGCACCATTTGCATGCATATCGTGTGGTTTTGCAGAAAACTGCGTCCGCGTCTACCAAAAGATGCATGCGCATGCTTAAAACGCGTTTTGGCACAAATCCATGTGCGGGTGCTAAAAAGAGCAGCATCGGCATGCTTTTCACGTCGTTTGGTAGAAATCCACACGCGCGTTCTGCCAAAAGCACCATTTGCATGCCTATCGTGTGGTTTTGCAGAAAACTGCGTCCGCGTCTACCAAAAGATGCATGCGCATGCTTAAAACGCGCTTTGGCACAAATCCATGTGCGGATGTTAAAAAGAGCAGCATCGGCATGCTTTTCACGTCGTTTGGTAGAAATCCACACGCGCGTTCTGCCAAAAGCACCATTTGCATGCATATCGTGTGGTTTTGCAGAAAACTGCGTCCGCGTCTACCAAAAGATGCATGTGCATGCTAAAAACGCGTTTTGGCACAAATCCATGTGCGGATGTTAAAAAGAGCAGCATCGGCATGCTTTTCACGTCGTTTGGTAGAAATCCACACGCGCGTTCTGCCAAAAGCACCATTTGCATGCATATCGTGTGGTTTTGCAGAAAACTGCGTCCGCGTCTACCAAAAGATGCATGTGCATGCTAAAAACGCGTTTTGGCACAAATCCATGTGCGGATGTTAAAAAGAGCAGCATCGGCATGCTTTTCACGTCGTTTGGTAGAAATCCACGCGCGCGTTCTGCCAAAAGCACCATTTGCATGCATATCGTGTGGTTTTGCAGAAAACTGCGTCCGCGTCTACCAAAAGATGCATGCGCATGCTTAAAACGCGTTTTGGCACAAATCCATGTGCGGGTGCTAAAAAGAGCAGCATCGGCATGCTTTTCACGTCGTTTGGTAGAAATCCACACGCGCGTTCTGCCAAAAGCACCATTTGCATGCATATCGTGTGGTTTTGCAGAAAACTGCGTCCGCGTCTACCAAAAGATGCATGTGCATGCTAAAAACGCGTTTTGGCACAAATCCATGTGCGGGTGCTAAAAAGAGCAGCATCGGCATGCTTTTCACGTCGTTTGGTAGAAATCCACGCGCGCGTTCTGCCAAAAGCACCATTTGCATGCCTATCGTGTGGTTTTGCAGAAAACTGCGTCCGCGTCTAGCAAAAGATGCATGTGCATGCTAAAAACGCGTTTTGGCACAAATCCATGTGCGGATGTTAAAAAGAGCAGCATCGGCATGCTTTTCACGTCGTTTGGTAGAATCCACACGCGCGTTCTGCCAAAAGCACCATTTGCATGCATATCGTGTGGTTTTGCAGAAAACTGCGTCCGCGTCTACCAAAAGATGCATGTGCATGCTAAAAACGCGTTTTGGCACAAATCCATGTGCGGATGTTAAAAAGAGCAGCATCGGCATGCTTTTCACGTCGTTTGGTAGAAATCCACGCGCGCGTTCTGCCAAAAGCACCATTTGCATGCATATCGTGTGGTTTTGCAGAAAACTGCGTCCGCGTCTACCAAAAGATGCATGCGCATGCTTAAAACGCGTTTTGGCACAAATCCATGTGCGGGTGCTAAAAAGAGCAGCATCGGCATGCTTTTCACGTCGTTTGGTAGAAATCCACACGCGCGTTCTGCCAAAAGCACCATTTGCATGCATATCGTGTGGTTTTGCAGAAAACTGCGTCCGCGTCTACCAAAAGATGCATGTGCATGCTAAAAACGCGTTTTGGCACAAATCCATGTGCGGGTGCTAAAAAGAGCAGCATCGGCATGCTTTTCACGTCGTTTGGTAGAAATCCACGCGCGCGTTCTGCCAAAAGCACCATTTGCATGCATATCGTGTGGTTTTGCAGAAAACTGCGTCCGCGTCTACCAAAAGATGCATGTGCATGCTAAAAACGCGTTTTGGCACAAATCCATGTGCGGGTGCTAAAAAGAGCAGCATCGGCATGCTTTTCACGTCGTTTGGTAGAAATCCACGCGCGCGTTCTGCCAAAAGCACCATTTGCATGCATATCGTGTGGTTTTGCAGAAAACTGCGTCCGCGTCTAGCAAAAGATGCATGTGCATGCTAAAAACGCGTTTTGGCACAAATCCATGTGCGGATGTTAAAAGAGCAGCATCGGCATGCTTTTCACGTCGTTTGGTAGAAATCCACACGCGCGTTCTGCCAAAAGCACCATTTGCATGCATATCGTGTGGTTTTGCAGAAAACTGCGTCCGCGTCTACCAAAAGATGCATGTGCATGCTAAAAACGCGTTTTGGCACAAATCCATGTGCGGATGTTAAAAAGAGCAGCATCGGCATGCTTTTCACGTCGTTTGGTAGAAATCCACGCGCGCGTTCTGCCAAAAGCACCATTTGCATGCATATCGTGTGGTTTTGCAGAAAACTGCGTCCGCGTCTACCAAAAGATGCATGCGCATGCTTAAAACGCGTTTTGGCACAAATCCATGTGCGGGTGCTAAAAAGAGCAGCATCGGCATGCTTTTCACGTCGTTTGGTAGAAATCCACACGCGCGTTCTGCCAAAAGCACCATTTGCATGCATATCGTGTGGTTTTGCAGAAAACTGCGTCCGCGTCTACCAAAAGATGCATGTGCATGCTAAAAACGCGTTTTGGCACAAATCCATGTGCGGGTGCTAAAAAGAGCAGCATCGGCATGCTTTTCACGTCGTTTGGTAGAAATCCACGCGCGCGTTCTGCCAAAAGCACCATTTGCATGCATATCGTGTGGTTTTGCAGAAAACTGCGTCCGCGTCTACCAAAAGATGCATGTGCATGCTAAAAACGCGTTTTGGCACAAATCCATGTGCGGATGTTAAAAGAGCAGCATCGGCATGCTTTTCACGTCGTTTGGTAGAAATCCACACGCGCGTTCTGCCAAAAGCACCATTTGCATGCATATCGTGTGGTTTTGCAGAAAACTGCGTCCGCGTCTACCAAAAGATGCATGTGCATGCTAAAAACGCGTTTTGGCACAAATCCATGTGCGGATGTTAAAAAGAGCAGCATCGGCATGCTTTTCATGTCGTTTGGTAGAAATCCACGCGCGCGTTCTGCCAAAAGCACCATTTGCATGCATATCGTGTGGTTTTGCAGAAAACTGCGTCCGCGTCTACCAAAAGATGCATGCGCATGCTTAAAACGCGTTTTGGCACAAATCCATGTGCGGTTGCTAAAAAGAGCAGCATCGGCATGCTTTTCACGTCGTTTGGTAGAAATCCACACGCGCGTTCTGCCAAAAGCACCATTTGCATGCATATCGTGTGGTTTTGCAGAAAACTGCGTCCGCGTCTACCAAAAGATGCATGTGCATGCTAAAAACGCGTTTTGGCACAAATCCATGTGCGGGTGCTAAAAAGAGCAGCATCGGCATGCTTTTCACGTCGTTTGGTAGAAATCCACGCGCGCGTTCTGCCAAAAGCACCATTTGCATGCATATCGTGTGGTTTTGCAGAAAACTGCGTCCGCGTCTACCAAAAGATGCATGTGCATGCTAAAAACGCGTTTTGGCACAAATCCATGTGCGGATGTTAAAAAGAGCAGCATCGGCATGCTTTTCACGTCGTTTGGTAGAAATCCACACGCGCGTTCTGCCAAAAGCACCATTTGCATGCATATCGTGTGGTTTTGCAGAAAACTGCGTCCGCGTCTACCAAAAGATGCATGTGCATGCTAAAAACGCGTTTTGGCACAAATCCATGTGCGGATGTTAAAAAGAGCAGCATCGGCATGCTTTTCACGTCGTTTGGTAGAAATCCACGCGCGCGTTCTGCCAAAAGCACCATTTGCATGCATATCGTGTGGTTTTGCAGAAAACTGCGTCCGCGTCTACCAAAAGATGCATGCGCATGCTTAAAACGCGTTTTGGCACAAATCCATGTGCGGGTGCTAAAAAGAGCAGCATCGGCATGCTTTTCACGTCGTTTTGTAGAAATCCACACGCGCGTTCTGCCAAAAGCACCATTTGCATGCATATCGTGTGGTTTTGCAGAAAACTGCGTCCGCGTCTACCAAAAGATGCATGTGCATGCTAAAAACGCGTTTTGGCACAAATCCATGTGCGGGTGCTAAAAAGAGCAGCATCGGCATGCTTTTCACGTCGTTTGGTAGAAATCCACGCGCGCGTTCTGCCAAAAGCACCATTTGCATGCCTATCGTGTGGTTTTGCAGAAAACTGCGTCCGCGTCTACCAAAAGATGCATGCGCATGCTTAAAACGCGTTTTGGCACAAATCCATGTGCGGGTGCTAAAAAGAGCAGCATCGGCATGCTTTTCACGTCGTTTGGTAGAAATCCACACGCGCGTTCTGCCAAAAGCACCATTTGCATGCCTATCGTGTGGTTTTGCAGAAAACTGCGTCCGCGTCTACCAAAAGATGCATGCGCATGCTTAAAACGCGCTTTGGCACAAATCCATGTGCGGATGTTAAAAAGAGCAGCATCGGCATGCTTTTCACGTCGTTTGGTAGAAATCCACGCGCGCGTTCTGCCAAAAGCACCATTTGCATGCATATCGTGTGGTTTTGCAGAAAACTGCGTCCGCGTCTACCAAAAGATGCATGCGCATGCTTAAAACGCGTTTTGGCACAAATCCATGTGCGGTTGCTAAAAAGAGCAGCATCGGCATGCTTTTCACGTCGTTTGGTAGAAATCCACACGCGCGTTCTGCCAAAAGCACCATTTGCATGCATATCGTGTGGTTTTGCAGAAAACTGCGTCCGCGTCTACCAAAAGATGCATGCGCATGCTAAAAACGCGTTTTGGCACAAATCCATGTGCGGATGTTAAAAAGAGCAGCATCGGCATGCTTTTCACGTCGTTTGGTAGAAATCCACACGTGCGTTCTGCCAAAAGCACCATTTGCATGCCTATCGTGTGGTTTTGCAGAAAACTGCGTCCGCGTCTACCAGAAGATGCATGCGCATGCTTAAAACGCGTTTTGGCACAAATCCATGTGCGGGTGCTAAAAAGAGCAGCATCGGCATGCTTTTCACGTCGTTTGGTAGAAATCCACGCGCGCGTTCTGCCAAAAGCACCATTTGCATGCCTATCGTGTGGTTTTGCAGAAAACTGCGTCCGCGTCTAGCAAAAGATGCATGTGCATGCTAAAACGCGTTTTGGCACAAATCCATGTGCGGATGTTAAAAAGAGCAGCATCGGCATGCTTTTCACGTCGTTTGGTAGAAATCCACACGCGCGTTCTGCCAAAAGCACCATTTGCATGCATATCGTGTGGTTTTGCAGAAAACTGCGTCCGCGTCTACCAAAAGATGCATGTGCATGCTAAAAACGCGTTTGGCACAAATCCATGTGCGGATGTTAAAAAGAGCAGCATCGGCATGCTTTTCACGTCGTTTGGTAGAAATCCACGCGCGCGTTCTGCCAAAAGCACCATTTGCATGCATATCGTGTGGTTTTGCAGAAAACTGCGTCCGCGTCTACCAAAAGATGCATGCGCATGCTTAAAACGCGTTTTGGCACAAATCCATGTGCGGGTGCTAAAAAGAGCAGCATCGGCATGCTTTTCACGTCGTTTGGTAGAAATCCACACGCGCGTTCTGCCAAAAGCACCATTTGCATGCATATCGTGTGGTTTTGCAGAAAACTGCGTCCGCGTCTACCAAAAGATGCATGTGCATGCTAAAAACGCGTTTTGGCACAAATCCATGTGCGGGTGCTAAAAAGAGCAGCATCGGCATGCTTTTCACGTCGTTTGGTAGAAATCCACGCGCGCGTTCTGCCAAAAGCACCATTTGCATGCATATCGTGTGGTTTTGCAGAAAACTGCGTCCGCGTCTACCAAAGATGCATGTGCATGCTAAAAACGCGTTTTGGCACAAATCCATGTGCGGGTGCTAAAAAGAGCAGCATCGGCATGCTTTTCACGTCGTTTGGTAGAAATCCACGCGCGCGTTCTGCCAAAAGCACCATTTGCATGCATATCGTGTGGTTTTGCAGAAAACTGCGTCCGCGTCTAGCAAAAGATGCATGTGCATGCTAAAAACGCGTTTTGGCACAAATCCATGTGCGGATGTTAAAAAGAGCAGCATCGGCATGCTTTTCACGTCGTTTGGTAGAAATCCACACGCGCGTTCTGCCAAAAGCACCATTTGCATGCATATCGTGTGGTTTTGCAGAAAACTGCGTCCGCGTCTACCAAAAGATGCATGTGCATGCTAAAAACGCGTTTTGGCACAAATCCATGTGCGGATGTTAAAAAGAGCAGCATCGGCATGCTTTTCACGTCGTTTGGTAGAAATCCACGCGCGCGTTCTGCCAAAAGCACCATTTGCATGCATATCGTGTGGTTTTGCAGAAAACTGCGTCCGCGTCTACCAAAAGATGCATGCGCATGCTTAAAACGCGTTTTGGCACAAATCCATGTGCGGGTGCTAAAAAGAGCAGCATCGGCATGCTTTTCACGTCGTTTGGTAGAAATCCACACGCGCGTTCTGCCAAAAGCACCATTTGCATGCATATCGTGTGGTTTTGCAGAAAACTGCGTCCGCGTCTACCAAAAGATGCATGTGCATGCTAAAAACGCGTTTTGGCACAAATCCATGTGCGGGTGCTAAAAAGAGCAGCATCGGCATGCTTTTCACGTCGTTTGGTAGAAATCCACGCGCGCGTTCTGCCAAAAGCACCATTTGCATGCATATCGTGTGGTTTTGCAGAAAACTGCGTCCGCGTCTACCAAAAGATGCATGTGCATGCTAAAAACGCGTTTTGGCACAAATCCATGTGCGGATGTTAAAAAGAGCAGCATCGGCATGCTTTTAACGTCGTTTGGTAGAAATCCACACGCGCGTTCTGCCAAAAGCACCATTTGCATGCATATCGTGTGGTTTTGCAGAAAACTGCGTCCGCGTCTACCAAAAGATGCATGTGCATGCTAAAAACGCGTTTTGGCACAAATCCATGTGCGGATGTTAAAAAGAGCAGCATCGGCATGCTTTTCATGTCGTTTGGTAGAAATCCACGCGCGCGTTCTGCCAAAAGCACCATTTGCATGCATATCGTGTGGTTTTGCAGAAAACTGCGTCCGCGTCTACCAAAAGATGCATGCGCATGCTTAAAACGCGTTTTGGCACAAATCCATGTGCGGGTGCTAAAAAGAGCAGCATCGGCATGCTTTTCACGTCGTTTGGTAGAAATCCACACGCGCGTTCTGCCAAAAGCACCATTTGCATGCATATCGTGTGGTTTTGCAGAAAACTGCGTCCGCGTCTACCAAAAGATGCATGTGCATGCTAAAAACGCGTTTTGGCACAAATCCATGTGCGGGTGCTAAAAAGAGCAGCATCGGCATGCTTTTCACGTCGTTTGGTAGAAATCCACGCGCGCGTTCTGCCAAAAGCACCATTTGCATGCATATCGTGTGGTTTTGCAGAAAACTGCGTCCGCGTCTACCAAAAGATGCATGTGCATGCTAAAAACGCGTTTTGGCACAAATCCATGTGCGGATGTTAAAAAGAGCAGCATCGGCATGCTTTTCACGTCGTTTGGTAGAAATCCACACGCGCGTTCTGCCAAAAGCACCATTTGCATGCATATCGTGTGGTTTTGCAGAAAACTGCGTCCGCGTCTACCAAAAGATGCATGTGCATGCTAAAAACGCGTTTTGGCACAAATCCATGTGCGGATGTTAAAAAGAGCAGCATCGGCATGCTTTTCACGTCGTTTGGTAGAAATCCACGCGCGCGTTCTGCCAAAAGCACCATTTGCATGCATATCGTGTGGTTTTGCAGAAAACTGCGTCCGCGTCTACCAAAAGATGCATGCGCATGCTTAAAACGCGTTTTGGCACAAATCCATGTGCGGGTGCTAAAAAGAGCAGCATCGGCATGCTTTTCACGTCGTTTTGTAGAAATCCACACGCGCGTTCTGCCAAAAGCACCATTTGCATGCATATCGTGTGGTTTTGCAGAAAACTGCGTCCGCGTCTACCAAAAGATGCATGTGCATGCTAAAAACGCGTTTTGGCACAAATCCATGTGCGGGTGCTAAAAAGAGCAGCATCGGCATGCTTTTCACGTCGTTTGGTAGAAATCCACGCGCGCGTTCTGCCAAAAGCACCATTTGCATGCCTATCGTGTGGTTTTGCAGAAAACTGCGTCCGCGTCTACCAAAAGATGCATGCGCATGCTTAAAACGCGTTTTGGCACAAATCCATGTGCGGGTGCTAAAAAGAGCAGCATCGGCATGCTTTTCACGTCGTTTGGTAGAAATCCACACGCGCGTTCTGCCAAAAGCACCATTTGCATGCCTATCGTGTGGTTTTGCAGAAAACTGCGTCCGCGTCTACCAAAAGATGCATGCGCATGCTTAAAACGCGCTTTGGCACAAATCCATGTGCGGATGTTAAAAAGAGCAGCATCGGCATGCTTTTCACGTCGTTTGGTAGAAATCCACGCGCGCGTTCTGCCAAAAGCACCATTTGCATGCATATCGTGTGGTTTTGCAGAAAACTGCGTCCGCGTCTACCAAAAGATGCATGCGCATGCTTAAAACGCGTTTTGGCACAAATCCATGTGCGGTTGCTAAAAAGAGCAGCATCGGCATGCTTTTCACGTCGTTTGGTAGAAATCCACACGCGCGTTCTGCCAAAAGCACCATTTGCATGCATATCGTGTGGTTTTGCAGAAAACTGCGTCCGCGTCTACCAAAAGATGCATGCGCATGCTAAAAACGCGTTTTGGCACAAATCCATGTGCGGATGTTAAAAAGAGCAGCATCGGCATGCTTTTCACGTCGTTTGGTAGAAATCCACACGTGCGTTCTGCCAAAAGCACCATTTGCATGCCTATCGTGTGGTTTTGCAGAAAACTGCGTCCGCGTCTACCAGAAGATGCATGCGCATGCTTAAAACGCGCTTTGGCACAAATCCATGTGCGGATGTTAAAAAGAGCAGCATCGGCATGCTTTTCACGTCGTTTGGTAGAAATCCACGCGCGCGTTCTGCCAAAAGCACCATTTGCATGCATATCGTGTGGTTTTGCAGAAAACTGCGTCCGCGTCTACCAAAAGATGCATGCGCATGCTTAAAACGCGTTTTGGCACAAATCCATGTGCGGGTGCTAAAAAGAGCAGCATCGGCATGCTTTTCACGTCGTTTGGTAGAAATCCACACGCGCGTTCTGCCAAAAGCACCATTTGCATGCCTATCGTGTGGTTTTGCAGAAAACTGCGTCCGCGTCTACCAAAAGATGCATGCGCATGCTTAAAAACGCGCTTTGGCACAAATCCATGTGCGGATGTTAAAAAGAGCAGCATCGGCATGCTTTTCACGTCGTTTGGTAGAAATCCACACGCGCGTTCTGCCAAAAGCACCATTTGCATGCATATCGTGTGGTTTTGCAGAAAACTGCGTCCGCGTCTACCAAAAGATGCATG
>NW_027460812.1:0-19929 GCF_050947875.1 Dermacentor variabilis | reverse complement strand
TCGTGTGGTTTTGCAGAAAACTGCGTCCGCGTCTACCAAAAGATGCATGCGCATGCTTAAAACGCGTTTTGGCACAAATCCATGTGCGGATGTTAAAAAAGAGCAGCATCGGCATGCTTTTCACGTCGTTTGGTAGAAATCCACGCGCGCGTTCTGCCAAAAGCACCATTTGCATGCCTATCGTGTGGTTTTGCAGAAAACTGCGTCCGCGTCTACCAAAAGATGCATGCGCATGCTTAAAACGCGTTTTGGCACAAATCCATGTGCGGATGTTAAAAAGAGCAGCATCGGCATGCTTTTCACGTCGTTTGGTAGAAATCCACGCGCGCGTTCTGCCAAAACCACCATTTGCATGCATATCGTGTGGTTTTGCAGAAAACTGCGTCCGCATCTACCAAAAGATGCATGCGCATGCTTAAAACGCGTTTTGGCACAAATCCATGTGCGGGTGCTAAAAAGAGCAGCATCGGCATGCTTTTCACGTCGTTTGGTAGAAATCCACACGCGCGTTCTGCCAAAAGCACCATTTGCATGCATATCGTGTGGTTTTGCAGAAAACTGCGTCCGCGTCTACCAAAAGATGCATGTGCATGCTAAAAACGCGTTTTGGCACAAATCCATGTGCGGATGTTAAAAAGAGCAGCATCGGCATGCTTTTCACGTCGTTTGGTAGAAATCCACACGCGCGTTCTGCCAAAAGCACCATTTGCATGCATATCGTGTGGTTTTGCAGAAAACTGCGTCCGCGTCTACCAAAAGATGCATGCGCATGCTTAAAACGCGTTTTGGCACAAATCCATGTGCGGGTGCTAAAAAGAGCAGCATCGGCATGCTTTTCACGTCGTTTGGTAGAAATCCACACGCGCGTTCTGCCAAAAGCACCATTTGCATGCATATCGTGTGGTTTTGCAGAAAACTGCGTCCGCGTCTACCAAAAGATGCATGTGCATGCTAAAAACGCGTTTTGGCACAAATCCATGTGCGGATGTTAAAAAGAGCAGCATCGGCATGCTTTTCACGTCGTTTGGTAGAAATCCACGCGCGCGTTCTGCCAAAAGCACCATTTGCATGCATATCGTGTGGTTTTGCAGAAAACTGCGTCCGCATCTACCAAAAGATGCATGCGCATGCTTAAAACGCGTTTTGGCACAAATCCATGTGCGGGTGCTAAAAAGAGCAGCATCGGCATGCTTTTCACGTCGTTTGGTAGAAATCCACGCGCGCGTTCTGCCAAAAGCACCATTTGCATGCCTATCGTGTGGTTTTGCAGAAAACTGCGTCCGCGTCTACCAAAAGATGCATGCGCATGCTTAAAATGCGCTTTGGCACAAATCCATGTGCGGATGTTAAAAAGAGCAGCATCGGCATGCTTTTCACGTCGTTTGGTAGAAATCCACGCGCGCGTTCTGCCAAAAGCACCATTTGCATGCATATCGTGTGGTTTTGCAGAAAACTGCGTCCGCATCTACCAAAAGATGCATGCGCATGCTTAAAACGCGTTTTGGCACAAATCCATGTGCGGGTGCTAAAAAGAGCAGCATCGGCATGCTTTTCACGTCGTTTGGTAGAAATCCACGCGCGCGTTCTGCCAAAAGCACCATTTGCATGCCTATCGTGTGGTTTTGCAGAAAACTGCGTCCGCGTCTACCAAAAGATGCATGCGCATGCTTAAAACGCGTTTTGGCACAAATCCATGTGCGGATGTTAAAAAGAGCAGCATCGGCATGCTTTTCACGTCGTTTGGTAGAAATCCACGCGCGCGTTCTGCCAAAAGCACCATTCGCATGCCTATCGTGTGGTTTTGCAGAAAACTGCGTCCGCGTCTACCAAAAGATGCATGCGCATGCTTAAAACGCGTTTTGGCAAAAATCCATGTGCGGATGTTAAAAAGAGCAGCATCGGCATGCTTTTCCCGTCGTTTGGTAGAAATCCACACGCGCGTTCTGCCAAAAGCACCATTTGCATGCATATCGTGTGGTTTTGCAGAAAACTGCGTCCGCGTCTACCAAAAGATGCATGCGCATGCTTAAAACGCGTTTTGGCACAAATCCATATGCGGGTGCTAAAAAGAGCAGCATCGGCATGCTTTTCACGTCGTTTGGTAGAAATCCACACGCGCGTTCTGCCAAAAGCACCATTTGCATGCATATCGTGTGGTTTTGCAGAAAACTGCGTCCGCGTCTACCAAAAGATGCATGTGCATGCTAAAAACGCGTTTTGGCACAAATCCATGTGCGGATGTTAAAAAGAGCAGCATCGGCATGCTTTTCACGTCGTTTGGTAGAAATCCACGCGCGCGTTCTGCCAAAAGCACCATTTGCATGCATATCGTGTGGTTTTGCAGAAAACTGCGTCGGCGTCTACCAAAAGATGCATGCGCATGCTTAAAACGCGTTTTGGCACAAATCCATGTGCGGGTGCTAAAAAGAGCAGCATCGGCATGCTTTTCACGTCGTTTGGTAGAAATCCACACGCGCGTTCTGCCAAAAGCACCATTTGCATGCATATCGTGTGGTTTTGCAGAAAATTGCGTCCGCGTCTACCAAAAGATGCATGCGCATGCTTAAAACGCGTTTTGGCACAAATCCATGTGCGGATATTAAAAAGAGCAGCATCGGCATGCTTTTCACGTCGTTTGGTAGAAATCCACGCGCGCGTTCTGCCAAAACCACCATTTGCATGCATATCGTGTGGTTTTGCAAAAAACTGCGTCCGCATCTACCAAAAGATGCATGCGCATGCTTAAAACGCGTTTTGGCACAAATCCATGTGCGGGTGCTAAAAAGAGCAGCATCGGCATGCTTTTCACGTCGTTTGGTAGAAATCCACACGCGCGTTCTGCCAAAAGCACCATTTGCATGCATATCGTGTGGTTTCGCAGAAAACTGCGTCCGCGTCTACCAAAAGATGCATGTGCATGCTAAAAACGCGTTTTGGCACAAATCCATGTGCGGATGTTAAAAAGAGCAGCATCGGCATGCTTTTCACGTCGTTTGGTAGAAATCCACACCCGCGTTCTGCCAAAAGCACCATTTGCATGCATATCGTGTGGTTTTGCAGAAAACTGCGTCCGCGTCTACCAAAAGATGCATGCGCATGCTTAAAACGCGCTTTGGCACAAATCCATGTGCGGATGTTAAAAAGAGCAGCATCGGCATACTTTTCACGTCGTTTGGTAGAAATCCACACGCGCGTTCTGCCAAAAGCACCATTTGCATGCATATCGTGTGGTTTTGCAGAAAACTGCGTCCGCGTCTACCAAAAGATGCATGCGCATGCTTAAAACGCGCTTTGGCACAAATCCATGTGCGGATGTTAAAAAGAGCAGCATCGGCATGCTTTTCACGTCGTTTGGTAGAAATCCACACGCGCGTTCTGCCAAAAGCACCATTTGCATGCATATCGTGTGGTTTTGCAGAAAACTGCGTCCGCGTCTACCAAAAGATGCATGTGCATGCTAAAAACGCGTTTTGGCACAAATCCATGTGCGGATGTTAAAAAGAGCAGCATCGGCATGCTTTTCACGTCGTTTGGTAGAAATCCACGCGCGCGTTCTGCCAAAAGCACCATTTGCATGCATATCGTGTGGTTTTGCAGAAAACTGCGTCGGCGTCTACCAAAAGATGCATGCGCATGCTTAAAACGCGTTTTGGCACAAATCCATGTGCGGGTGCTAAAAAGAGCAGCATCGGCATGCTTTTCACGTCGTTTGGTAGAAATCCACACGCGCGTTCTGCCAAAAGCACCATTTGCATGCATATCGTGTGGTTTGCAGAAAACTGCGTCCGCGTCTACCAAAAGATGCATGCGCATGCTTAAAACGCGCTTTGGCACAAATCCATGTGCGGATGTTAAAAAGAGCAGCATCGGCATGCTTTTCACGTCGTTTGGTAGAAATCCACGCGCGCGTTCTGCCAAAAGCACCATTTGCATGCATATCGTGTGGTTTTGCAGAAAACTGCGTCCGCGTCTACCAAAAGATGCATGCGCATGCTTAAAACGCGTTTTTGCACAAATCCATGTGCGGATGTTAAAAAGAGCAGCATCGACATGCTTTTCACGTCGTTTGGTAGAAATCCACGCGCGCGTTCTGCCAAAAGCACCATTTGCATGCATATCGTGTGGTTTTGCAGAAAACTGCGTCCGCGTCTACCAAAAGATGCATGCGCATGCTTAAAACGCGTTTTGGCACAAATCCATGTGCGGATGTTAAAAAGAGCAGCATCGGCATGCTTTTCACGTCGTTTGGTAGAAATCCACGCGCGCGTTCTGCCAAAAGCACCATTTGCATGCCTATCGTGTGGTTTTGCAGAAAACTGCGTCCGCGTCTACCAAAAGATGCATGCGCATGCTTGAAACGCGTTTTGGCACAAATCCATGTGCGGATGTTAAAAAGAGCAGCATCGGCATGCTTTTCACGTCGTTTGGTAGAAATCCACGCGCGCGTTCTGCCAAAACCACCATTTGCATGCATATCGTGTGGTTTTGCAGAAAACTGCGTCCGCATCTACCAAAAGATGCATGCGCATGCTTAAAACGCGTTTTGGCACAAATCCATGTGCGGGTGCTAAAAAGAGCAGCATCGGCATGCTTTTCACGTCGTTTGGTAGAAATCCACACGCGCGTTCCGCCAAAAGCACCATTTGCATGCATATCGTGTGGTTTTGCAGAAAACTGCGTCCGCGTCTACCAAAAGATGCATGTGCATGCTAAAAACGCGTTTTGGCACAAATCCATGTGCGGATGTTAAAAAGAGCAGCATCGGCATGCTTTTCACGTCGTTTGGTAGAAATCCACACGCGCGTTCTGCCAAAAGCACCATTTGCATGCATATCGTGTGGTTTTGCAGAAAACTGCGTCCGCGTCTACCAAAAGATGCATGCGCATGCTTAAAACGCGTTTTGGCACAAATCCATGTGCGGATGTTAAAAAAAGCAGCATCGGCATGCTTTTCACGTCGTTTGGTAGAAATCCACGCGCGCGTTCTGCCAAAAGCACCATTTGCATGCATATCGTGTGGTTTTGCAGAAAACTGCGTCCGCGTCTACCAAAAGATGCATGTGCATGCTAAAAACGCGTTTTTGGCACAAATCCATGTGCGGATGTTAAAAAGAGCAGCATCGGCATGCTTTTCACGTCCTTTGGTAGAAATCCACGCGCGCGTTCTGCCAAAAGCACCATTTGCATGCCTATCGTGTCGTTTTGCAGAAACTGCGTACGCGTCTACCAAAAGATGCATGCGCATGCTTAAAACGCGTTTTGGCACAAATCCATGTGCGGATGTTAAAAAGAGCAGCATCGGCATGCTTTTCACGTCGTTTGGTAGAAATCCACACGCGCGTTCTGCCAAAAGCACCATTTGCATGCATATCGTGTGGTTTTGCAGAAAACTGCGTCCGCGTCTACCAAAAGATGCATGCGCATGCTTAAAACGCGTTTTGGCACAAATCCATGTGCGGGTGCTAAAAAGAGCAGCATCGGCATGCTTTTCACGTCGTTTGGTAGAAATCCACACGCGCGTTCTGCCGAAAGCACTATTTGCATGCATATCGTGTGGTTTTGCAGAAAACTGCGTCCGCGTCTACCAAAAGATGCATGTGCATGCTAAAAACGCGTTTTGGCACAAATCCATGTGCGGATGTTAAAAAGAGCAGCATCGGCATGCTTTTCACGTCGTTTGGTAGAAATCCACACGCGCGTTCTGCCAAAAGCACCATTTGCATGCATATCGTGTGGTTTTGCAGAAAACTGCGTCCGCGTCTACCAAAAGATGCATGCGCATGCTTAAAACGCGTTTTGGCAAAAATCCATGTGCGGATGTTAAAAAGAGCAGCATCGGCATGCTTTTCACGTCGTTTGGTAGAAATCCACACGCGCGTTCTGCCAAAAGCACCATTTGCATGCATATCGTGTGGTTTTGCAGAAAACTGCGTCCGCGTCTACCAAAAGATGCATGCGCATGCTTAAAACGCGTTTTGGCACAAATCCATGTGCGGATGTTAAAAAGAGCAGCATCGGCATGCTTTTCACGTCGTTTGGTAGAAATCCACGCGCGCGTTCTGCCAAAAGCACCATTCGCATGCCTATCGTGTGGTTTTGCAGAAAACTGCGTCCGCGTCTACCAAAAGATGCATGCGCATGCTTAAAACGCGTTTTGGCACAAATCCATGTGCGGGTGCTAAAAAGAGCAGCATCGGCATGCTTTTCACGTCGTTTGGTAGAAATCCACGCGCGCGTTGTGCCAAAAGCACCATTTGCATGCCTATCGTGTGGTTTTGCAGAAAACTGCGTCCGCGTCTACCAAAAGATGCATGCGCATGCTTAAAACGCGCTTTGGCACAAATCCATGTGCGGATGTTAAAAAGAGCAGCATCGGCATGCTTTTCACGTCGTTTGGTAGAAATCCACGCGCGCGTTCTGCCAAAAGCACCATTTGCATGCATATCGTGTGGTTTTGCAGAAAACTGCGTCCGCGTCTACCAAAAGATGCCTGCGCATGCTTAAAACGCGTTTTGGCACAAATCCATGTGCGGATGTTAAAAAGAGCAGCATCGGCATGCTTTTCACGTCGTTTGGTAGAAATCCACGCGCGCGTTCTGCCAAAAGCACCATTCGCATGCCTATCGTGTGGTTTTGCAGAAAACTGCGTCCGCGTCTACCAAAAGATGCATGCGCATGCTGAAAACGCGTTTTGGCAAAAATCCATGTGCGGATGTTAAAAAGAGCAGCATCGGCATGCTTTTCACGTCGTTTGGTAGAAATCCACACGCGCGTTCTGCCAAAAGCACCATTTGCATGCATATCGTGTGGTTTTGCAGAAAACTGCGTCCGCGTCTACCAAAAGATGCATGCGCATGCTTAAAACGCGTTTTGGCACAAATCCATATGCGGGTGCTAAAAAGAGCAGCATCGGCATGCTTTTCACGTCGTTTGGTAGAAATCCACACGCGCGTTCTGCCAAAAGCACCATTTGCATGCATATCGTGTGGTTTTGCAGAAAACTGCGTCCGCGTCTACCAAAAGATGCATGTGCATGCTAAAAACGCGTTTTGGCACAAATCCATGTGCGGATGTTAAAAAGAGCAGCATCGGCATGCTTTTCACGTCGTTTGGTAGAAATCCACGCGCGCGTTCTGCCAAAAGCACCATTTGCATGCATATCGTGTGGTTTTGCAGAAAACTGCGTCGGCGTCTACCAAAAGATGCATGCGCATGCTTAAAACGCGTTTTGGCACAAATCCATGTGCGGGTGCTAAAAAGAGCAGCATCGGCATGCTTTTGACGTCGTTTGGTAGAAATCCACACGCGCGTTCTGCCAAAAGCACCATTTGCATGCATATCGTGTGGTTTTGCAGAAAACTGCGTCCGCGTCTACCAAAAGATGCATGCGCATGCTTAAAACGCGTTTTGGCACAAATTCATGTGCGGATATTAAAAAGAGCAGCATCGGCATGCTTTTCACGTCGTTTGGTAGAAATCCACGCGCGCGTTCTGCCAAAACCACCATTTGCATGCATATCGTGTGGTTTTGCAGAAAACTGCGTCCGCATCTACCAAAAGATGCATGCGCATGCTTAAAACGCGTTTTGGCACAAATCCATGTGCGGGTGCTAAAAAGAGCAGCATCGGCATGCTTTTCACGTCGTTTGGTAGAAATCCACACGCGCGTTCTGCCAAAAGCACCATTTGCATGCATATCGTGTGGTTTTGCAGAAAACTGCGTCCGCGTCTACCAAAAGATGCACGTGCATGCTAAAAACGCGTTTTGGCACAAATCCATGTGCGGATGTTAAAAAGAGCAGCATCGGCATGCTTTTCACGTCGTTTGGTAGAAATCCACACCCGCGTTCTGCCAAAAGCACCATTTGCATGCATATCGTGTGGTTTTGCAGAAAACTGCGTCCGCGTCTACCAAAAGATGCATGCGCATGCTTAAAACGCGCTTTGGCACAAATCCATGTGCGGATGTTAAAAAGAGCAGCATCGGCATGCTTTTCACGTCGTTTGGTAGAAATCCACACGCGCGTTCTGCCAAAAGCACCATTTGCATGCATATCGTGTGGTTTTGCAGAAAACTGCGTCCGCGTCTACCAAAAGATGCATGCGCACGCTTAAAACGCGCTTTGGCACAAATCCATGTGCGGATGTTAAAAAGAGCAGCATCGGCATGCTTTTCACGTCGTTTGGTAGAAATCCACGCGCGCGTTCTGCCAAAAGCACCATTTGCATGCATATCGTGTGGTTTTGCAGAAAACTGCGTCCGCGTCTACCAAAAGATGCATGCGCATGCTTAAAACGCGTTTTTGCACAAATCCATGTGCGGATGTTAAAAAGAGCAGCATCGGCATGCTTTTCACGTCGTTTGTTAGAAATCCACGCGTGCGTTCTGCCAAAAGCACCATTTGCATGCCTATCGTGTGGTTTTGCAGAAAACTGCGTCCGCGTCTACCAAAAGATGCATGCGCATGCTTAAAACGCGTTTTGGCACAAATCCATGTGCGGATGTTAAAAAGAGCAGCATCGGCATGCTTTTCACGTCGTTTGGTAGAAATCCACGCGCGCGTTCTGCCAAAAGCACCATTTGCATGCATATCGTGTGGTTTTGCAGAAAACTGCGTCCGCGTCTACCAAAAGATGCATGCGCATGCTTAAAACGCGTTTTGGCACAAATCCATGTGCGGATGTTAAAAAGAGCAGCATCGGCATGCTTTTCACGTCGTTTGGTAGAAATCCACGCGCGCGTTCTGCCAAAAGCACCATTTGCATGCCTATCGTGTGGTTTTGCAGAAAACTGCGTCCGCGTCTACCAAAAGATGCATGCGCATGCTTAAAACGCGTTTTGGCACAAATCCATGTGCGGATGTTAAAAAGAGCAGCATCGGCATGCTTTTCACGTCGTTTGGTAGAAATCCACGCGCGCGTTCTGCCAAAACCACCATTTGCATGCATATCGTGTGGTTTTGCAGAAAACTGCGTCCGCATCTACCAAAAGATGCATGCGCATGCTTAAAACGCGTTTTGGCACAAATCCATGTGCGGGTGCTAAAAAGAGCAGCATCGGCATGCTTTTCACGTCGTTTGGTAGAAATCCACACGCGCGTTCTGCCAAAAGCACCATTTGCATGCATATCGTGTGGTTTTGCAGAAAACTGCGTCCGCGTCTACCAAAAGATGCATGTGCATGCTAAAAACGCGTTTTGGCACAAATCCATGTGCGGATGTTAAAAAGAGCAGCATCGGCATGCTTTTCACGTCGTTTGGTAGAAATCCACACGCGCGTTCTGCCAAAAGCACCATTTGCATGCATATCGTGTGGTTTTGCAGAAAACTGCGTCCGCGTCTACCAAAAGATGCATGCGCATGCTTAAAACGCGTTTTGGCACAAATCCATGTGCGGATGTTAAAAAAAGCAGCATCGGCATGCTTTTCACGTCGTTTGGTAGAAATCCACGCGCGCGTTCTGCCAAAAGCACCATTTGCATGCATATCGTGTGGTTTTGCAGAAAACTGCGTCCGCGTCTACCAAAAGATGCATGTGCATGCTAAAAACGCGTTTTGGCACAAATCCATGTGCGGATGTTAAAAAGAGCAGCATCGGCATGCTTTTCACGTCGTTTGGTAGAAATCCACGCGCGCGTTCTGCCAAAAGCACCATTTGCATGCCTATCGTGTCGTTTTGCAGAAAACTGCGTCCGCGTCTACCAAAAGATGCATGCGCATGCTTAAAACGCGTTTTGGCACAAATCCATGTGCGGATGTTAAAAAGAGCAGCATCGGCATGCTTTTCACGTCGTTTGGTAGAAATCCACACGCGCGTTCTGCCAAAAGCACCATTTGCATGCATATCGTGTGGTTTTGCAGAAAACTGCGTCCGCGTCTACCAAAAGATGCATGCGCATGCTTAAAACGCGTTTTGGCACAAATCCATGTGCGGATGTTAAAAAAAGCAGCATCGGCATGCTTTTCACGTCGTTTGGTAGAAATCCACGCGCGCGTTCTGCCAAAAGCACCATTTGCATGCATATCGTGTGGTTTTGCAGAAAACTGCGTCCGCGTCTACCAAAAGATGCATGTGCATGCTAAAAACGCGTTTTGGCACAAATCCATGTGCGGATGTTAAAAAGAGCAGCATCGGCATGCTTTTCACGTCGTTTGGTAGAAATCCACGCGCGCGTTCTGCCAAAAGCACCATTTGCATGCCTATCGTGTCGTTTTGCAGAAAACTGCGTCCGCGTCTACCAAAAGATGCATGCGCATGCTTAAAACGCGTTTTGGCACAAATCCATGTGCGGATGTTAAAAAGAGCAGCATCGGCATGCTTTTCACGTCGTTTGGTAGAAATCCACACGCGCGTTCTGCCAAAAGCACCATTTGCATGCATATCGTGTGGTTTTGCAGAAAACTGCGTCCGCGTCTACCAAAAGATGCATGCGCATGCTTAAAACGCGTTTTGGCACAAATCCATGTGCGGGTGCTAAAAAGAGCAGCATCGGCATGCTTTTCACGTCGTTTGGTAGAAATCCACGCGCGCGTTCTGCCAAAACCACCATTTGCATGCATATCGTGTGGTTTTGCAGAAAACTGCGTCCGCATCTACCAAAAGATGCATGCGCATGCTTAAAACGCGTTGTGGCACAAATCCATGTGCGGGTGCTAAAAAGAGCAGCATCGGCATGCTTTTCACGTCGTTTGGTAGAAATCCACACGCGCGTTCTGCCAAAAGCACTATTTGCATGCATATCGTGTGGTTTTGCAGAAAACTGCGTCCGCGTCTACCAAAAGATGCATGTGCATGCTAAAAACGCGTTTTGGCACAAATCCATGTGCGGATGTTAAAAAGAGCAGCATCGGCATGCTTTTCACGTCGTTTGGCAGAAATCCACACGCGCGTTCTGCCAAAAGCACCATTTGCATGCATATCGTGTGGTTTTGCAGAAAACTGCGTCCGCGTCTACCAAAAGATGCATGCGCATGCTTAAAACGCGTTTTGGCACAAATCCATGTGCGGGTGCTAAAAAGAGCAGCATCGGCATGCTTTTCACGTCGTTTGGTAGAAATCCACGCGCGCGTTCTGCCAAAAGCACCATTTGCATGCATATCGTGTGGTTTTGCAGAAAACTGCGTCCGCGTCTACCAAAAGATGCATGTGCATGCTAAAAACGCGTTTTGGCACAAATCCATGTGCGGATGTTAAAAAGAGCAGCATCGGCATTCTTTTCACGTCGTTTGGTAGAAATCCACGCGCGCGTTCTGCCAAAAGCACCATTTGCATGCATATCGTGTGGTTTTGCAGAAAACTGCGTCGGCGTCTACCAAAAGATGCATGCGCATGCTTAAAACGCGTTTTGGCACAAATCCATGTGCGGGTGCTAAAAAGAGCAGCATCGGCATGCTTTTCACGTCGTTTGGTAGAAATCCACACGCGCGTTCTGCCAAAAGCACCATTTGCATGCATATCGTGTGGTTTTGCAGAAAACTGCGTCCGCGTCTACCAAAAGATGCATGCGCATGCTTAAAACGCGTTTTGGCACAAATCCATGTGCGGATGTTAAAAAGAGCAGCATCGGCATGCTTTTCACGTCGTTTGGTAGAAATCCACGCGCGCGTTCTGCCAAAACCACCATTTGCATGCATATCGTGTGGTTTTTCAGAAAACTGCGTCCGCATCTACCAAAAGATGCATGCGCATGCTTAAAACGCGTTTTGGCACAAATCCATGTGCGGGTGCTAAAAAGAGCAGCATCGGCATGCTTTTCACGTCGTTTGGTAGAAATCCACACGCGCGTTCTGCCAAAAGCACCATTTGCATGCATATCGTGTGGTTTTGCAGAAAACTGCGTCCGCGTCTACCAAAAGATGCATGTGCATGCTAAAAACGCGTTTTGGCACAAATCCATGTGCGGATGTTAAAAAGAGCAGCATCGGCATGCTTTTCACGTCGTTTGGTAGAAATCCACACGCGCGTTCTGCCAAAAGCACCATTTGCATGCATATCATGTGGTTTTGCAGAAAACTGCGTCCGCGTCTACCAAAAGATGCATGCGCATGCTTAAAACGCGCTTTGGCACAAATCCATGTGCGGATGTTAAAAAGAGCAGCATCGGCATGCTTTTCACGTCGTTTGGTAGAAATCCACACGCCCGTTCTGCCAAAAGCATCATTTGCATGCATATCGTGTGGTTTTGCAGAAAACTGCGTCCGCGTCTACCAAAAGATGCATGCGCATGCTTAAAACGCCCTTTGGCACAAATCCATGTGCGGATGTTAAAAAGAGCAGCATCGGCATGCTTTTCACGTCGTTTGGTAGAAATCCACGCGCGCGTTCTGCCAAAAGCACCATTTCCATGCATATCGTGTGGTTTTGCAGAAAACTGCGTCCGCGTCTACCAAAAGATGCATGCGCATGCTTAAAACGCGTTTTTGCACAAATCCATGTGCGGATGTTAAAAAGAGCAGCATCGGCATGCTTTTCACGTCGTTTGGTAGAAATCCACGCGTGCGTTCTGCCAAAAGCACCATTTGCATGCCTATCGTGTGGTTTTGCAGAAAACTGCGTCCGCGTCTACCAAAAGATGCATGCGCATGCTTAAAACGCGTTTTGGCACAAATCCATGTGCGGATGTTAAAAAGAGCAGCATCGGCATGCTTTTCACGTCGTTTGGTAGAAATCCACGCGCGCGTTCTGCCAAAAGCACCATTTGCATGCCTATCGTGTGGTTTTGCAGAAAACTGCGTCCGCGTCTACCAAAAGATGCATGCGCGTGCTTAAAACGCGTTTTGGCACAAATCCATGTGCGGATGTTAAAAAGAGCAGCATCGGCATGCTTTTCACGTCGTTTGGTAGAAATCCACACGCGCGTTCTGCCAAACGCACCATTTGCATGCATATCGTGTGGTTTTGCAGAAAACTGCGTCCGCGTCTACCAAAAGATGCATGCGCATGCTTAAAACGCGTTTTGGCACAAATCCATGTGCGGGTGCTAAAAAGAGCAGCATCGGCATGCTTTTCACGTCGTTTGGTAGAAATCCACACGCGCGTTCTGCCAAAAGCACCATTTGCATGCATATCGTGTGGTTTTGCAGAAAACTGCGTCCGCGTCTACCAAAAGCTGCATGCGCATGCTTAAAACGCGTTTTGGCAAAAATCCATGTGCGGATGTTAAAAAGAGCAGCATCGGCATGCTTTTCACGTCGTTTGGTAGAAATCCACGCGCGCGTTCTGCCAAAACCACCATTTGCATGCATATCGTGTGGTTTTGCAGAAAACTGCGTCCGCATCTACCAAAAGATGCATGCGCATGCTTAAAACGCGTTTTGGCACAAATCCATGTGCGGGTGCTAAAAAGAGCAGCATCGGCATGCTTTTCACGTCGTTTGGTAGAAATCCACACGCGCGTTCTGCCAAAAGCACCATTTGCATGCATATCGTGTGGTTTTGCAGAAAACTGCGTCCGCGTCTACCAAAAGATGCATGTGCATGCTAACAACGCGTTTTGGCACAAATCCATGTGCGGATGTTAAAAAGAGCAGCATCGGCATGCTTTTCACGTCGTTTGGTAGAAATCCACACGCGCGTTCTGCCAAAAGCACCATTTGCATGCATATCGTGTGGTTTTGCAGAAAACTGCGTCCGCGTCTACCAAAAGATGCATGCGCATGCTTAAAACGCGTTTTGGCACAAATCCATGTGCGGATGTTAAAAAAAGCAGCATCGGCATGCTTTTCACGTCGTTTGGTAGAAATCCACGCGCGCGTTCTGCCAAAAGCACCATTTGCATGCATATCGTGTGGTTTTGCAGAAAACTGCGTCCGCGTCTACCAAAAGATGCATGCGCATGCTTAAAACGCGTTTTGGCACAAATCCATGTGCGGATGTTAAAAAGAGCAGCATCGGCATGCTTTTCACGTCGTTTGGTAGAAATCCACACGCGCGTTCTGCCAAAAGCACCATTTGCATGCATATCGTGTGGTTTTGCAGAAAACTGCGTCCGCGTCTACCAAAAGATGCATGCGCATGCTTAAAACGCGTTTTGGCACAAATCCATGTGCGGGTGCTAAAAAGAGCAGCATCGGCATGCTTTTCACGTCGTTTGGTAGAAATCCACGCGCGCGTTCTGCCAAAACCACCATTTGCATGCATATCGTGTGGTTTTGCAGAAAACTGCGTCCGCATCTACCAAAAGATGCATGCGCATGCTTAAAACGCGTTTTGGCACAAATCCATGTGCAGGTGCTAAAAAGAGCAGCATCGGCATGCTTTTCACGTCGTTTGGTAGAAATCCACACGCGCGTTCTGCCAAAAGCACTATTTGCATACACATCGTGTGGTTTTGCAGAAAACTGCGTCCGCGTCTACCAAAAGATGTATGTGCATGCTAAAAACGCGTTTTGGCACAAATCCATGTGCGGATGTTAAAAAGAGCAGCATCGGCATGCTTTTCACGTCGTTTGGTAGAAATCCACGCGCGCGTTCTGCCAAAAGCACCATTTGCATGCCTATCGTGTGGTTTTGCAGAAAACTGCGTCCGCGTCTACCAAACGATGCATGCGCATGCTTAAAACGCGTTTTGGCAAAAATCCATGTGTGGATGTTAAAAGGAGCAGCATCGGCATGCTTTTCACGTCGTTTGGTAGAAATCCACACGCGCGTTCTGCCAAAAGCACCATTTGCATGCATATCGTGTGGTTTTGCAGAAAACTGCGTCCGCGTCTACCAAAAGATGCATGCGCATGCTTAAAACGCGTTTTGGCACAAATCCATGTGCGGGTGCTAAAAAGAGCAGCATCGGCATGCTTTTCACGTCGTTTGGTAGAAATCCACACGCGCGTTCTGCCAAAAGCACCATTTGCATGCATATCGTGTGGTTTTGCAGAAAACTGCGTCCGCGTCTACCAAAAGATGCATGTGCATGCTAAAAACGCGTTTTGGCACAAATCCATGTGCGGATGTTAAAAAGAGCAGCATCGGCATGCTTTTCACGTCGTTTGGTAGAAATCCACGCGCGCGTTCTGCCAAAAGCACCATTTGCATGCATATCGTGTGGTTTTGCAGAAAACTGCGTCGGCGTCTACCAAAAGATGCATGCGCATGCTTAAAACGCGTTTTGGCACAAATCCATGTGCGGGTGCTAAAAAGAGCAGCATCGGCATGCTTTTCACGTCGTTTGGTAGAAATCCACACGCGCGTTCTGCCAAAAGCACCATTTGCATGCATATCGTGTGGTTTTGCAGAAAACTGCGTCCGCGTCTACCAAAAGATGCATGCGCATGCTTAAAACGCGTTTTGGCACAAATCCATGTGCGGATGTTAAAAAGAGCAGCATCGGCATGCTTTTCACGTCGTTTGGTAGAAATCCACGCGCGCGTTCTGCCAAAACCACCATTTGCATGCATATCGTGTGGTTTTGCAGAAAACTGCGTCCGCATCTACCAAAAGATGCATGCGCATGCTTAAAACGCGTTTTGGCACAAATCCATGTGCGTGTGCTAAAAAGAGCAGCATCGGCATGCTTTTCACGTCGTTTGGTAGAAATCCACACGCGCGTTCTGCCAAAAGCACCATTTGCATGCATATCGTGTGGTTTTGCAGAAAACTGCGTCCGCGTCTACCAAAAGATGCATGTGCATGCTAAAAACGCGTTTTGGCACAAATCCATGTGCGGATGTTAAAAAGAGCAGCATCGGCATGCTTTTCACGTCGTTTGGTAGAAATCCACACGCGCGTTCTGCCAAAAGCACCATTTGCATGCATATCGTGTGGTTTTGCAGAAAACTGCGTCCGCGTCTACCAAAAGATGCATGCGCATGCTTAAAACGCGCTTTGGCACAAATCCATGTGCGGATGTTAAAAAGAGCAGCATCGGCATGCTTTTCACGTCATTTGGTAGAAATCCACACGCGCGTTCTGCCAAAAGCATCATTTGCATGCATATCGTGTGGTTTTGCAGAAAACTGCGTCCGCGTCTACCAAAAGATGCATGCGCATGCTTAAAACGCCCTTTGGCACAAATCCATGTGCGGATGTTAAAAAGAGCAGCATCGGCATGCTTTTCACGTCGTTTGGTAGAAATCCACGCGCGCGTTCTGCCAAAAGCACCATTTGCATGCCTATCGTGTGGTTTTGCAGAAAACTGCGTCCGCGTCTACCAAAAGATGCATGCGCATGCTTAAAACGCGCTTTGGCACAAATCCATGTGCGGATGTTAAAAAGAGCAGCATCGGCATGCTTTTCACGTCGTTTGGTAGAAATCCACGCGCGCGTTCTGCCAAAACCACCATTTGCATGCATATCGTGTGGTTTTGCAGAAAACTGCGTCCGCATCTACCAAAAGATGCATGCGCATGCTTAAAACGCGTTTTGGCACAAATCCATGTGCGGGTGCTAAAAAGAGCAGCATCGGCATGCTTTTCACGTCGTTTGGTAGAAATCCACACGCGCGTTCTGCCAAAAGCACTATTTGCATGCATATCGTGTGGTTTTGCAGAAAACTGCGTCCGCGTCTACCAAAAGATGCATGTGCATGCTAAAAACGCGTTTTGGCACAAATCCATGTGCGGATGTTAAAAAGAGCAGCATCGGCATGCTTTTCACGTCGTTTGGTAGAAATCCACACGCGCGTTCTGCCAAAAGCACCATTTGCATGCATATCGTGTGGTTTTGCAGAAAACTGCGTCCGCGTCTACCAAAAGATGCATGCGCATGCTTAAAACGCGTTTTGGCACAAATCCATGTGCGGGTGCTAAAAAGAGCAGCATCGGCATGCTTTTCACGTCGTTTGGTAGAAATCCACGCGCGCGTTCTGCCAAAAGCACCATTTGCATGCCTATCGTGTGGTTTTGCAGAAAACTGCGTCCGCGTCTACCAAAAGATGCATGCGCATGCTTAAAACGCGCTTTGGCACAAATCCATGTGCGGATGTTAAAAAGAGCAGCATCGGCATGCTTTTCACGTCGTTTGGTAGAAATCCACGCGCGCGTTCTGCCAAGAGCACCATTTGCATGCATATCGTGTGGTTTTGCAGAAAACTGCGTCCGCGTCTACCAAAAGATGCATGCGCATGCTTAAAACGCGTTTTGGCACAAATCCATGTGCGGATGTTAAAAAGAGCAGCATCGGCATGCTTTTCACGTCGTTTGGTAGAAATCCACGCGCGCGTTCTGCCAAAAGCACCATTTGCATGCCTATCGTGTGGTTTTGCAGAAAACTGCGTCCGCGTCTACCAAAAGATGCATGTGCATGCTAAAAACGCGTTTTGGCGCAAATCCATGTGCGGATGTTAAAAAGAGCAGCATCGGCATGCTTTTCACGTCGTTTGGTAGAAATCCACGCGCGCGTTCTGCCAAAAGCACCATTTGCATGCCTATCGTGTGGTTTTGCAGAAAACTGCGTCCGCGTCTACCAAAAGATGCATGCGCATGCTTAAAACGCGTTTTGGCACAAATCCATGTGCGGATGTTAAAAAGAGCAGCATCGGCATGCTTTTCACGTCGTTTGGTAGAAATCCACACGCGCGTTCTGCCAAAAGCACCATTTGCATGCATATCGTGTGGTTTTGCAGAAAACTGCGTTCGCGTCTACCAAAAGATGCATGCGCATGCTTAAAACGCGTTTTGGCACAAATCCATGTGCGGATGTTAAAAAGAGCAGCATCGGCATGCTTTTCACGTCGTTTGGTAGAAATCCACGCGCGCGTTCTGCCAAAACCACCATTTGCATGCATATCGTGTGGTTTTGCAGAAAACTGCGTCCGCATCTACCAAAAGATGCATGCGCATGCTTAAAACGCGTTTTGGCACAAATCCATGTGCGGGTGCTAAAAAGAGCAGCATCGGCATGCTTTTCACGTCGTTTGGTAGAAATCAACACGCGCGTTCTGCCAAAAGCACCATTTGCATGCATATCGTGTGGTTTTGCAGAAAACTGCGTCCGCGTCTACCAAAAGATGCATGTGCATGCTAAAAACGCGTTTTGGCACAAATCCATGTGCGGATGTTAAAAAGAGCAGCATCGGCATGCTTTTCACGTCGTTTGGTAGAAATCCACACGCGCGTTCTGCCAAAAGCACCATTTGCATGCATATCGTGTGGTTTTGCAGAAAACTGCGTCCGCGTCTACCAAAAGATGCATGCGCATGCTTAAAACGCGCTTTGGCACAAATCCATGTGCGGATGTTAAAAAGAGCAGCATCGGCATGCTTTTCACGTCGTTTGGTAGAAATCCACACGCGCGTTCTGCCAAAAGCATCATTTGCATGCATATCGTGTGGTTTTGCAGAAAACTGCGTCCGCGTCTACCAAAAGATGCATGCGCATGCTTAAAACGCCCTTTGGCACAAATCCATGTGCGGATGTTAAAAAGAGCAGCATCGGCATGCTTTTCACGTCGTTTGGTAGAAATCCACGCGCGCGTTCTGCCAAAAGCACCATTTCCATGCATATCGTGTGGTTTTGCAGAAAACTGCGTCCGCGTCTACCAAAAGATGCATGCGCATGCTTAAAACGCGTTTTTGCACAAATCCATGTGCGGATGTTAAAAAGAGCAGCATCGGCATGCTTTTCACGTCGTTTGGTAGAAATCCACGCGTGCGTTCTGCCAAAAGCACCATTTGCATGCCTATCGTGTGATTTTGCAGAAAACTGCGTCCGCGTCTACCAAAAGATGCATGCGCATGCTTAAAACGCGTTTTGGCACAAATCCATGTGCGGATGTTAAAAAGAGCAGCATCGGCATGCTTTTCACGTCGTTTGGTAGAAATCCACGCGCGCGTTCTGCCAAAAGCACCATTTGCATGCCTATCGTGTGGTTTTGCAGAAAACTGCGTCCGCGTCTACCAAAAGATGCATGCGCATGCTTAAAACGCGCTTTGGCACAAATCCATGTGCGGATGTTAAAAAGAGCAGCATCGGCATGCTTTTCACGTCGTTTGGTAGAAATCCACGCGCGCGTTCTGCCAAAACCACCATTTGCATGCATATCGTGCGGTTTTGCAGAAAACTGCGTCCGCATCTACCAAAAGATGCATGCGCATGCTTAAAACGCGTTTTGGCACAAATCCATGTGCGGGTGCTAAAAAGAGCAGCATCGGCATGCTTTTCACGTCGTTTGGTAGAAATCCACACGCGCGTTCTGCCAAAAGCACTATTTGCATGCATATCGTGTGGTTTTGCAGAAAACTGCGTCCGCGTCTACCAAAAGATGCATGTGCATGCTAAAAACGCGTTTTGGCACAAATCCATGTGCGGATGTTAAAAAGAGCAGCATCGGCATGCTTTTCACGTCGTTTGGTAGAAATCCACACGCGCGTTCTGCCAAACGCACCATTTGCATGCATATCGTGTGGTTTTGCAGAAAACTGCGTCCGCGTCTACCAAAAGATGCATGCGCATGCTTAAAACGCGTTTTGGCACAAATCCATGTGCGGGTGCTAAAAAGAGCAGCATCGGCATGCTTTTCACGTCGTTTGGTAGAAATCCACACGCGCGTTCTGCCAAAAGCACCATTTGCATGCATATCGTGTGGTTTTGCAGAAAACTGCGTCCGCGTCTACCAAAAGCTGCATGCGCATGCTTAAAACGCGTTTTGGCAAAAATCCATGTGCGGATGTTAAAAAGAGCAGCATCGGCATGCTTTTCACGTCGTTTGGTAGAAATCCACGCGCGCGTTCTGCCAAAACCACCATTTGCATGCATATCGTGTGGTTTTGCAGAAAACTGCGTCCGCATCTACCAAAAGATGCATGCGCATGCTTAAAACGCGTTTTGGCACAAATCCATGTGCGGGTGCTAAAAAGAGCAGCATCGGCATGCTTTTCACGTCGTTTGGTAGAAATCCACACGCGCGTTCTGCCAAAAGCACCATTTGCATGCATATCGTGTGGTTTTGCAGAAAACTGCGTCCGCGTCTACCAAAAGATGCATGTGCATGCTAAC